>NW_026698357.1:0-156985 GCF_030435755.1 Ochotona princeps
ATTGAGGGCTATCTGAAAACGGCTGTGGCGCTGAAGTTGCCTGTGAATGTGGAGTTGGTGGCATGTGAAACCCGCATGTGGAGCATTCGTTTGTGTGGGATGCTCACCAAGCTTCATTTCAGTCCTAGGAGCTCAAAGGGCACTAAGCATAGAGTGTGAAAACTGAGTTTCCTTGAGAGCTGCTTGGAAGCCTGATGGTGTGTGAAGTTAGTGAGCCAAATGGAGTTGTTCTCCCACAAGAACCACTCGGCTGATCCTTCTTCAATATGCCCTTCACCAACATGCAGTGTTTCCTTGATTGAATTAGCTCTCACACCAATATTTGCGTCTAGAGCCTTTGCATTGAGGGCTATCTGAAAACACCTGTGGCGCTGAAGTTGCCTGTGAATGTGGAGTTGGTGGCATGTGAAACCCGCATGTGGAGCATAAATTTGTTTGGGATGCTCACCAAGCTTCATTTCAGTCCTAGGCACACAAAGGGCACTAAGCATAGAGTGTGAAAACTGAGTTTCCTTGAGAGCTGCTTGGAAGCCTGATGGTGTGTGAAGTTAATGAGCCAAATGGAGTTGTTCTCCCACAAGAACCACTCGGCTGATCCTTCTTCAATATGCCCTTCACCAACATGAAGTGTTCCTTTGATTGAATTAGCTCTCACACCAATATTTGCGTCTAGAGCCTTTGCATTGAGGGCTATCTGAAAACGGCTGTGGCGCTGAAGTTGCCTGTGAATGTGGAGTTGGTGGCATGTGAAACCCGCATGTGGAGCATTCGTTTGTGTGGGATGCTCTACCAGGTTCATTTCAGTCCTATTCACTCAAAGGGCACTAAGCATAGAGTGTGAAAACTGAGTTTCCTTGAGAGCTGCTTGGAAGCCTGATGGTGTGTGAAGTTAGTGAGCCAAATGGAGTTGTTCTCCCACAAGAACCACTCGGCTGATCCTTCTACAATATGCCCTTCACCAACATGCAGTGTTTCCTTGATTGAATTAGCTCTCACACCAATATTTGCGTCTAGAGCCTTTGCATTGAGGGCTATCTGAAAACGGCTGTGGCGCTGAAGTTGCCTGTGAATGTGGAGTTGGTGGCATGTGAAACCCGCATGTGGAGCATTCGTTTGTGTGGGATGCTGACCAAGCTTCATTTCAGTCCTAGGCACTCAAAGGGCACTAAGCATAGAGTGTGAAACCTGAGTTTCCTTGAGAGCTGCTTGGAAGCCTGATGGTGTGTGAAGTTAGTGAGCCAAATGGAGTTGTTCTCCCACAAGAACCACTCGGCTGATCCTTCTTCAATATGCCCTTCACCAACATGCAGTGTTTCCTTGATTGAATTAGCTCTCACACCAATATTTGCGTCTAGAGCCTTTGCATTGAGGGCTATCTGAAAACGGCTGTGGCGCTGAAGTTGCCTGTGAATGTGGAGTTGGTGGCATGTGAAACCCGCATGTGGAGCATTTGTTTGTGTGGGATGCTGACCAAGCTTCATTTCAGACCTAGGAGCTCAAAGGGCACTAAGCATAGAGTGTGAAACCTGAGTTTCCTTGAGAGCTGCTTGGAAGCCTGATGGTGTGTGAAGTTAGTGAGCCAAATGGAGTTGTTCTCCCACAAGAACCACTCGGCTGATCCTTCTTCAATATGCCCTTCACCAACATGCAGTGTTTCCTTGATTGAATTAGCTCTCACACCAATATTTGCGTCTAGAGCCTTTGCATTGAGGGCTATCTGAAAACGGCTGTGGCGCTGAAGTTGCCTGTCAATGTGGAGTTGGTGGCATGTGAAACCCGCATGTGGAGCATTCGTTTGTGTGGGATGCTGACCAAGCTTCATTTCAGTCCTAGGCACTCAAAGGGCACTAAGCATAGAGTGTGAAACCTGAGTTTCCTTGAGAGCTGCTTGGAAGCCTGATGGTGTGTGAAGTTAGTGAGCCAAATGGAGTTGTTCTCCCACAAGAACCACTCGGCTGATCCTTCTTCAATATGCCCTTCAGCAACATGCAGTGTTTCCTTGATTGAATTAGCTCTCACACCAATATTTGCGTCTAGAGCCTTTGCATTGAGGGCTATCTGAAAACGGCTGTGGCGCTGAAGTTGCCTGTGAATGTGGAGTTGGTGGCATGTGAAACCCGCATGTGGAGCATTCGTTTGTGTGGGATGTTCTACCAGGTTCATTCCTAGATAATGCACTCAAAGGGCACTAAGCATAGAGTGTGAAAACTGAGTTTCCTTGAGAGCTGCGTGGAAGCCTGATGGTGTGTGAAGTTAGTGAGCCAAATGGAGTTGTTCTCCCACAAGAACCACTCGGCTGATCCTTCTTCAATATGCCCTTCACCAACATGAAGTGTTCCTTTGATTGAAGTAGCTCTCACACCAATATTTGCGTCTAGAGCCTTTGCATTGAGGACTATCTGAAAACGGCTGTGGCGCTGAAGTTGCCTGTGAATGTGGAGTTGGTGGCATGTGAAACCCGCATGTGGAGCATTCGTTTGTGTGGGAAGTTCTACCAGGTTCATTCCTAGATAATGCACTCAAAGGGCACTAAGCATAGAGTGTGAAAACTGAGTTTCCTTGAGAGCTGCTTGGAAGCCTGATGGTGTGTGAAGTTAGTGAGCCAAATGGAGTTGTTCTCCCACAAGAACCACTCGGCTGATCCTTCTTCAATATGCCCTTCACCAACATGCAGTGTTTCCTTGATTGAATTAGCTCTCACACCAATATTTGCGTCTAGAGCCTTTGCATTGAGGGCTATCTGAAAACGGCTGTGGCGCTGAAGTTGCCTGTGAATGTGGAGTTGGTGGCATGTGAAACCCGCATGTGGAGCATTCGTTTGTTTGGGATGCTGACCAAGCTTCATTTCAGTCCTAGGCACACAAAGAGCACTAAGCATAGAGTGTGAAAACTGAGTTTCCTTAAGAGCTGCTTGGAAGCCTGATGGTGTGTGAAGTTAGTGAGCCAAATGGAGTTGTTCTCCCACAAGAACCACTCGGCTGATCCTTCTTCAATATGCCCTTCACCAACATGCAGTGTTTCCTTGATTGAATTAGCTCTCACACCAATATTTGCGTCTAGAGCCTTTGCATTGAGGGCTATCTGAAAACGGCTGTGGCGCTGAAGTTGCCTGTGAATGTGGAGTTGGTGGCATGTGAAACCCGCATGTGGAGCATTCGTTTGTGTGGGATGCTCTACCAGGTTCATTTCAGTCCTAGGAGCTCAAAGGGCACTAAGCATAGAGTGTGAAAACTGAGTTTCCTTGAGAGCTGCTTGGAAGCCTGATGGTGTGTGAAGTTAGTGATCCAAATGGAGTTGTTCTCCCACAAGAACCACTCTGCTGATCCTTCTTCAATATGCCCTTCACCAACATGCAGTGTTTCCTTGATTGAATTAGCTCTCACACCAATATTTGCGTCTAGAGCCTTTGCATTGAGGGCTATCTGAAAACGGCTGTGGCGCTGAAGTTGCCTGTGAATGTGGAGTTGGTGGCATGTGAAACCCGCATGTGGAGCATTCGTTTGTGTGGGATGCTCACCAAGCTTCATTTCAGTCCTAGGCACACAAAGAGCACTAAGCATAGAGTGTGAAAACTGAGTTTCCTTAGAGCTGCTTGGAAGCCTGATGGTGTGTTAAGTTAGTGAGCCAAATGGAGTTGTTCTCCCACAAGAACCACTCGGCTGATCCTTCTTCAATATGCCCTTCACCAACATGCAGTGTTTCCTTGATTGAATTAGCTCTCACACCAATATTTGCGTCTAGAGCCTTTGCATTGAGGGCTATCTGAAAACGGCTGTGGCGCTGAAGTTGCCTGTCAATGTGGAGTTGGTGGCATGTGAAACCCGCATGTGGAGCATTCGTTTGTGTGGGATGCTGACCAAGCTTCATTTCAGTCCTAGGCACTCAAAGGGCACTAAGCATAGAGTGTGAAACCTGAGTTTCCTTGAGAGCTGCTTGGAAGCCTGATGGTGTGTGAAGTTAGTGAGCCAAATGGAGTTGTTCTCCCACAAGAACCACTCGGCTGATCCTTCTTCAATATGCCCTTCAGCAACATGCAGTGTTTCCTTGATTGAATTAGCTCTCACACCAATATTTGCGTCTAGAGCCTTTGCATTGAGGGCTATCTGAAAACGGCTGTGGCGCTGAAGTTGCCTGTCAATGTGGAGTTGGTGGCATGTGAAACCCGCATGTGGAGCATTCGTTTGTGTGGGATGCTGACCAAGCTTCATTTCAGTCCTAGGCACTCAAAGGGCACTAAGCATAGAGTGTGAAACCTGAGTTTCCTTGAGAGCTGCTTGGAAGCCTGATGGTGTGTGAAGTTAGTGAGCCAAATGGAGTTGTTCTCCCACAAGAACCACTCGGCTGATCCTTCTTCAATATGCCCTTCACCAACATGCAGTGTTTCCTTGATTGAATTAGCTCTCACACCAATATTTGCGTCTAGAGCCTTTACAGTGAGGGCTATCTGAAAACGGCTGTGGCGCTGAAGTTGCCTGTGAATGTGGAGTTGGTGGCATGTGAAACCCGCATGTGGAGCATTCGTTTGTGTGGGATGTTCTACCAGGTTCATTCCTAGATAATGCACTCAAAGGGCACTAAGCATAGAGTTTGAAAACTGAGTTTCCTTGAGAGCTGCTTGGAAGCCTGATGGTGTGTGAAGTTAGTGAGCCAAATGGAGTTGTTCTCCCACAAGAACCACTCGGCTGATCCTTCTTCAATATGCCCTTCACCAACATGCAGTGTTTCCTTGATTGAATTAGCTCTCACACCAATATTTGCGTCTAGAGCCTTTGCATTGAGGGCTATCTGAAAACGGCTGTGGCGCTGAAGTTGCCTGTGAATGTGGAGTTGGTGGCATGTGAAACCCGCATGTGGAGCATTCGTTTATGTGGGATGCTGACCAAGCTTCATTTCAGTCCTAGGCACTCATAGGGCACTAAGCATAGAGTGTGAAAACTGAGTTTCCTTGAGAGCTTCTTGGAAGCCTGATGGTGTGTGAAGTTAGTGAGCCAAATGGAGTTGTTCTCCCACAAGAACCACTCGGCTGATCCTTCTTCAATATGCCCTTCACCAACATGCAGTGTTTCCTTGATTGAATTAGCTCTCACACCAATATTTGCGTCTAGAGCCTTTGCATTGAGGGCTATCTGAAAACGGCTGTGGCGCTGAAGTTGCCTGTGAATGTGGAGTTGGTGGCATGTGAAACCCGCATGTGCAGCATTCGTTTATGTGAGATGCTCTCCAAGCTTCATTTCAGTCCTAGGCACTCATAGGGCACTAAGCATAGAGTGTGAAAACTGAGTTTCCTTGAGAGCTGCTTGGAAGCCTGATGGTGTGTGAAGTTAGTGAGCCAAATGGAGTTGTTCTCCCACAAGAACCACTCGGCTGATCCTTCTTCAATATGCCCTTCACCAACATGCAGTGTTTCCTTGATTGAATTAGCTCTCACACCAATATTTGCGTCTAGAGCCTTTGCATTGAGGGCTATCTGAAAACGGCTGTGGCGCTGAAGTTGCCTGTGAATGTGGAGTTGGTGGCATGTGAAACCCGCATGTGGAGCATTCGTTTGTGTGGGATGTTCTACCAGGTACATTCCTAGATAATGCACTCAAAGGGCACTAAGCATAGAGTTTGAAAACTGAGTTTCCTTGAGAGCTGCTTGGAAGCCTGATGGTGTGTGAAGTTAGTGAGCCAAATGGAGTTGTTCTCCCACAAGAACCACTCGGCTGATCCTTCTTCAATATGCCCTTCACCAACATGCAGTGTTTCCTTGATTGAATTAGCTCTCACACCAATATTTGCGTCTAGAGCCTTTGCATTGAGGGCTATCTGAAAACTGCTGTGGCGCTGAAGTTGCCTGTGAATGTGGAGTTGGTGGCATGTGAAACTCGCATGTGGAGCATTCGTTTATGTGGGATGCTCTCCAAGCTTCATTTCAGTCCTAGGCACACAAAGAGCACTAAGCATAGAGTGTGAAAACTGAGTTTCCTTGAGAGCTGCTTGGAAGCCTGATGGTGTGTGAAGTTAGTGAGCCAAATGGAGTTGTTCTCCCACAAGAACCACTCGGCTGATCCTTCTTCAATATGCCCTTCACCAACATGCAGTGTTTCCTTGATTGAATTAGCTCTCACACCAATATTTGCGTCTAGAGCCTTTGCATTGAGGGCTATCTGAAAACGGCTGTGGCGCTGAAGTTGCCTGTGAATGTGGAGTTGGTGGCATGTGAAACCCGTATGTGCAGCATTCGTTTATGTGGGATGCTGACCAAGGTTCATTTCAGTCCTAGGCACACAAAAGGCACTAAGCATAGAGTGTGAAAACTGAGTTTCCTTGAGAGCTGCTTGGAAGCCTGATGGTGTGTGAAGTTAGTGAGCCAAATGGAGTTGTTCTCCCACAAGAACCACTCGGCTGATCCTTCTTCAATATGCCCTTCACCAACATGCAGTGTTTCCTTGATTGAATTAGCTCTCACACCAATATTTGCGTCTAGAGCCTTTGCATTGAGGGCTATCTGAAAACGGCTGTGGCGCTGAAGTTGCCTGTGAATGTGGAGTTGGTGGCATGTGAAACCCGCATGTGGAGCATTCGTTTATGTGGGATGCTCTCCAAGCTTCATTTCAGTCCTAGGCACTCATAGGGCACTAAGCATAGAGTGTGAAAACTGAGTTTCCTTGAGAGCTGCTTGGAAGCCTGATGGTGTGTGAAGTTAGTGAGCCAAATGGAGTTGTTCTCCCACAAGAACCACTCGGCTGATCCTTCTTCAATATGCCCTTCACCAACATGCAGTGTTTCCTTGATTGAATTAGCTCTCACACCAATATTTGCGTCTAGAGCCTTTGCATTGAGGGCTATCTGAAAACGGCTGTGGCGCTGAAGTTGCCTGTGAATGTGGAGTTGGTGGCATGTGAAACCCGCATGTGGAGCATTCGTTTGTGTGGGATGCTGACCAAGCTTCATTTCAGTCCTAGGCACTCAAAGGGCACTAAGCATAGAGTGTGAAACCTGAGTTTCCTTGAGAGCTGCTTGGAAGCCTGATGGTGTGTGAAGTTAGTGATCCAAATGGAGTTGTTCTCCCACAAGAACCACTCTGCTGATCCTTCTTCAATATGCCCTTCACCAACATGCAGTGTTTCCTTGATTGAATTAGCTCTCACACCAATATTTGCGTCTAGAGCCTTTGCATTGAGGGCTATCTGAAAACGGCTGTGGCGCTGAAGTTGCCTGTGAATGTGGAGTTGGTGGCATGTGAAACCCGCATGTGGAGCATTCGTTTGTGTGGGATGCTGACCAAGCTTCATTTCAGTCCTAGGCACACAAAGGGCACTAAGCATAGAGTGTGAAAACTGAGTTTCCTTGAGAGCTGCTTGGAAGCCTGATGGTGTGTGAAGTTGTTGAGCCAAATGGAGTTGTTCTCCCACAAGAACGACTCGGCTGATCCTTCTTCAATATGCCCTTCACCAGCATGCAGTGTTTCCTTGATTGAATTAGCTCTCACACCAATATTTGCGTCTAGAGCCTTTGCATTGAGGGCTATCTGAAAACGGCTGTGGCGCTGAAGTTGCCTGTGAATGTGGAGTTGGTGGCATGTGAAACCCGCATGTGCAGCATTCGTTTATGTGGGATGCTCTCCAAGCTTCATTTCAGTCCTAGGCACTCATAGGGCACTAAGCATAGAGTGTGAAAACTGGGTTTCCTTGAGAGCTGCTTGGAAGCCTGATGGTGTGTGAAGTTAGTGAGCCAAATGGAGTTGTTCTCCCACAAGAACCACTCGGCTGATCCTTCTTCAATATGCCCTTCACCAACATGCAGTGTTTCCTTGTTTGAATTAGCTCTCACACCAATATTTGCGTCTAGAGCCTTTGCATTGAGGGCTATCTGAAAACACCTGTGGCGCTGAAGTTGCCTGTGAATGTGGAGTTGTTGGCATGTGAAACCCGCATGTGGAGCATTCGTTTGTGTGGGATGCTCACCAAGCTTCATTTCAGTCCTAGGAGCTCAAAGGGCACTAAGCATAGAGTGTGAAACCTGAGTTTCCTTGAGAGCTGCTTGGAAGCCTGATGGTGTGTGAAGTTAGTGAGCCAAATGGAGTTGTTCTCCCACAAGAACCACTCGGCTGATCCTTCTTCAATATGCCCTTCACCAACATGCAGTGTTTCCTTGATTGAATTAGCTCTCACACCAATATTTGCGTCTAGAGCCTTTGCATTGAGGGCTATCTGAAAACGGCTGTGGCGCTGAAGTTGCCTGTGAATGTGGAGTTGGTGGCATGTGAAACCCGCATGTGGAGCATTCGTTTGTGTGGGATGCTCACCAAGCTTCATTTCAGTCCTAGGCACTCAAAGGGCACTAAGCATAGAGTGTGAAACCTGAGTTTCCTTGAGAGCTGCTTGGAAGCCTGATGGTGTGTGAAGTTAGTGAGCCAAATGGAGTTGTTCTCCCACAAGAACCACTCGGCTGATCCTTCTTCAATATGCCCTTCACCAACATGCAGTGTTTCCTTGATTGAATTAGCTCTCACACCAATATTTGCGTCTAGAGCCTTTGCATTGAGGGCTATCTGAAAACGGCTGTGGCGCTGAAGTTGCCTGTGAATGTGGAGTTGGTGGCATGTGAAACCCGCATGTGGAGCATTCGTTTGTGTGGGATGTTCTACCAGGTTCATTCCTAGATAATGCACTCAAAGGGCACTAAGCATAGAGTTTGAAAACTGAGTTTCCTTGAGAGCTGCTTGGAAGCCTGATGGTGTGTGAAGTTAGTGATCCAAATGGAGTTGTTCTCCCACAAGAACCACTCGGCTGATCCTTCTTCAATATGCCCTTCACCAACATGCAGTGTTTCCTTGATTGAATTAGCTCTCACACCAATATTTGCGTCTAGAGCCTTTGCATTGAGGGCTATCTGAAAACGGCTGTGGCGCTGAAGTTGCCTGTGAATGTGGAGTTGGTGGCATGTGAAACCCGCATGTGGAGCATTCGTTTATGTGGGATGCTGACCAAGCTTCATTTCAGTCCTAGGCACACAAAGAGCACTAAGCATAGAGTGTGAAAACTGAGTTTCCTTGAGAGCTGCTTGGAAGCCTGATGGTGTGTGAAGTTAGTGAGCCAAATGGAGTTGTTCTCCCACAAGAACCACTCGGCTGATCCTTCTTCAATATGCCCTTCACCAACATGCAGTGTTTCCTTGATTGAATTAGCTCTCACACCAATATTTGCGTCTAGAGCCTTTGCATTGAGGGCTATCTGAAAACGGCTGTGGCGCTGAAGTTGCCTGTGAATGTGGAGTTGGTGGCATGTGAAACCCGTATGTGCAGCATTCGTTTATGTGGGATGCTCTCCAAGCTTCATTTCAGTCCTAGGCACTCAAAGGGCACTAAACATAGAGTGTGAAAACTGAGTTTCCTTGAGAGCTGCTTGGAAGCCTGATGGTGTGTGAAGTTAGTGAGCCAAATGGAGTTGTTCTCCCACAAGAACCACTCGGCTGATCCTTCTTCAATATGCCCTTCACCAACATGCAGTGTTTCCTTGATTGAATTAGCTCTCACACCAATATTTGCGTCTAGAGCCTTTGCATTGAGGGCTATCTGAAAACGGCTGTGGCGCTGAAGTTGCCTGTGAATGTGGAGTTGGTGGCATGTGAAACCCGCATGTGGAGCATTCGTTTATGTGGGATGCTCTCCAAGCTTCATTTCAGTCCTAGGCACTCATAGGGCACTAAGCATAGAGTGTGAAAACTGAGTTTCCTTGAGAGCTGCTTGGAATCCTGATGGTGTGTGAAGTTAGTGAGCCAAATGGAGTTGTTCTCCCACAAGAACCACTCTGCTGATCCTTCTTCAATATGCCCTTCACCAACATGCAGTGTTTCCTTGATTGAATTAGCTCTCACACCAATATTTGCGTCTAGAGCCTTTGCATTGAGGGCTATCTGAAAACGGCTGTGGCGCTGAAGTTGCCTGTGAATGTGGAGTTGGTGGCATGTGAAACCCGCATGTGCAGCATTCGTTTATGTGGGATGCTCTCCAAGCTTCATTTCAGTCCTAGGCACTCATAGGGCACTAAGCATAGAGTGTGAAAACTGAGTTTCCTTGAGAGCTGCTTGGAAGCCTGATGGTGTGTGAAGTTAGTGAGCCAAATGGAGTTGTTCTCCCACAAGAACCACTCGGCTGATCCTTCTTCAATATGCCCTTCACCAACATGCAGTGTTTCCTTGATTGAATTAGCTCTCACACCAATATTTGCGTCTAGAGCCTTTGCATTGAGGGCTATCTGAAAACGGCTGTGGCGCTGAAGTTGCCTGTGAATGTGGAGTTGGTGGCATGTGAAACCCGCATGTGGAGCATTCGTTTGTGTGGGATGCTCACCAAGCTTCATTTCAGTCCTAGGCACACAAAGGGCACTAAGCATAGAGTGTGAAACCTGAGTTTCCTTGAGAGCTGCTTGGAAGCCTGATGGTGTGTGAAGTTAGTGAGCCAAATGGAGTTGTTCTCCCACAAGAACCACTCGGCTGATCCTTCTTCAATATGCCCTTCACCAACATGAAGTGTTCCTTTGATTGAATTAGCTCTCACACCAATATTTGCGTCTAGAGCCTTTGCATTGAGGGCTATCTGAAAACGGCTGTGGCGCTGAAGTTGCCTGTGAATGTGGAGTTGGTGGCATGTGAAACCCGCATGTGGAGCATTCGTTTGTGTGGGATGCTGACCAAGCTTCATTTCAGTCCTAGGCACTCAAAGGGCACTAAGCATAGAGTGTGAAACCTGAGTTTCCTTGAGAGCTGCTTGGAAGCCTGATGGTGTGTGAAGTTAGTGAGCCAAATGGAGTTGTTCTCCCACAAGAACCACTCGGCTGATCCTTCTTCAATATGCCCTTCACCAACATGCAGTGTTTCCTTGATTGAATTAGCTCTCACACCAATATTTGCGTCTAGAGCCTTTGCATTGAGGGCTATCTGAAAACGGCTGTGGCGCTGAAGTTGCCTGTGAATGTGGAGTTGGTGGCATGTGAAACCCGCATGTGGAGCATTCGTTTGTGTGGGATGCTGACCAAGCTTCATTTCAGTCCTAGGCACACAAAAGGCACTAAGCATAGAGTGTGAAAACTGAGTTTCCTTGAGAGCTGCTTGGAAGCCTGATGGTGTGTGAAGTTAGTGAGCCAAATGGAGTTGTTCTCCCACAAGAACCACTCGGCTGATCCTTCTTCAATATGCCCTTCACCAACATGCAGTGTTTCCTTGATTGAATTAGCTCTCACACCAATATTTGCGTCTAGAGCCTTTGCATTGAAGGCTATCTGAAAACGGCTGTGGCGCTGAAGTTGCCTGTGAATGTGGAGTTGGTGGCATGTGAAACCCGCATGTGGAGCATTCGTTTATGTGGGATGCTCTCCAAGCTTCATTTCAGTCCTAGGCACTCATAGGGCACTAAGCATAGAGTGTGAAAACTGAGTTTCCTTGAGAGCTGCTTGGAAGCCTGATGGTGTGTGAAGTTAGTGAGCCAAATGGAGTTGTTTTCCCACAAGAACCACTCGGCTGATCCTTCTTCAATATGCCCTTCACCAACATGCAGTGTTTCCTTGATTGAATTAGCTCTCACACCAATATTTGCGTCTAGAGCCTTTGCATTGAGGGCTATCTGAAAACGGCTGTGGCGCTGAAGTTGCCTGTGAATGTGGAGTTGGTGGCATGTGAAACCCGCATGTGGAGCATTCGTTTGTTTGGGATGCTGACCAAGCTTCATTTCAGTACTAGGCACACAAAGGGCACTAAGCATAGAGTGTGAAACCTGAGTTTCCTTGAGAGCTGGTTGGAAGCCTGATGGTGTGTGAAGTTAGTGAGCCAAATGGAGTTGTTCTCCCACAAGAACCACTCGGCTGATCCTTCTTCAATATGCCCTTCACCAACATGCAGTGTTTCCTTGATTGAATTAGCTCTCACACCAATATTTGCGTCTAGAGCCTTTGCATTGAGGGCTATCTGAAAACGGCTGTGGCGCTGAAGTTGCCTGTGAATGTGGAGTTGGTGGCATGTGAAACCCGCATGTGCAGCATTCGTTTATGTGGGATGCTGACCAAGCTTCATTTCAGTCCTAGGCACTCATAGGGCACTAAGCATAGAGTGTGAAAACTGAGTTTCCTTGAGAGCTGCTTGGAAGCCTGATGGTGTGTGAAGTTAGTGAGCCAAATGGAGTTGTTCTCCCACAAGAACCACTCGGCTGATCCTTCTTCAATATGCCCTTCACCAACATGCAGTGTTTCCTTGATTGAATTAGCTCTCACACCAATATTTGCGTCTAGAGCCTTTGCATTGAGGGTATCTGAAAACGGCTGTGGCGCTGAAGTTGCCTGTGAATGTGGAGTTGGTGGCATGTGAAACCCGCATGTGGAGCATTCGTTTGTGTGGGATGCTCTACCAGGTTCATTTCAGTCCTAGGCACTCAAAGGGCACTAAGCATAGAGTGTGAAAACTGAGTTTCCTTGAGAGCTGCTTGGAAGCCTGATGGTGTGTGAAGTTAGTGAGCCAAATGGAGTTGTTCTCCCACAAGAACCACTCGGCTAATCCTTCTTCAATATGCCCTTCACCAACATGCAGTGTTTCCTTGATTGAATTAGCACTCACACCAATATTTGCGTCTAGAGCCTTTGCATTGAGGGCTATCTGAAAACGGCTGTGGCGCTGAAGTTGTCTGTGAATGTGGAGTTGGTGGCATGTGAAACCCGCATGTGGAGCATTCGTTTGTGTGGGATGCTGACCAAGCTTCATTTCAGTCCTAGGCACTCAAAGGGCACTAAGCATAGAGTGTGCAACCTGAATTTCCTTGAGAGCTGCTTGGAAGCCTGATGGTGTGTGAAGTTAGTGAGCCAAATGGAGTTGTTCTCCCACAAGAACCACTCGGCTGATCCTTCTTCAATATGCCCTTCACCAACATGCAGTGTTTCCTTGATTGAATTAGCTCTCACACCAATATTTGCGTCTAGAGCCTTTGCATTGAGGGCTATCTGAAAACGGCTGTGGCGCTGAAGTTGCCTGTCAATGTGGAGTTGGTGGCATGTGAAACCCGCATGTGGAGCATTCGTTTATGTGGGATGCTGACCAAGCTTCATTTCAGTCCTAGGCACTCATAGGGCACTAAGCATAGAGTGTGAAAACTGAGTTTCCTTGAGAGCTGCTTGGAAGCCTGATGGTGTGTGAAGTTAGTGAGCCAAATGGAGTTGTTCTCCCACAAGAACCACTCGGCTGATCCTTCTTCAATATGCCCTTCACCAACATGCAGTGTTTCCTTGATTGAATTAGCTCTCACACCAATATTTGCGTCTAGAGCCTTTGCATTGAGGGCTATCTGAAAACGGCTGAGGCGCTGAAGTTGCCTGTGAATGTGGAGTTGGTGGCATGTGAAACCCGCATGTGGAGCATTCGTTTGTTTGGGATGCTCACCAAGCTTCATTTCAGTCCTAGGCACACAAAGGGCACTAAGCATAGAGTGTGAAACCTGAGTTTCCTTGAGAGCTGCTTGGAAGCCTGATGGTGTGTGAAGTTAGTGAGCCAAATGGAGTTGTTCTCCCACAAGAACCACTCGGCTGATCCTTCTTCAATATGCCCTTCACCAACATGCAGTGTTTCCTTGATTGAATTAGCTCTCACACCAATATTTGCGTCTAGAGCCTTTGCATTGAGGGCTATCTGAAAACGGCTGTGGCGCTGAAGTTGCCTGTGAATGTGGAGTTGGTGGCATGTGAAACCCGCATGTGCAGCATTCGTTTATGTGGGATGCTCTCCAAGCTTCATTTCAGTCCTAGGCACTCAAAGGGCACTAAGCATAGAGTGTGAAAACTGAGTTTCCTTGAGAGCTGGTTGGAAGCCTGATGGTGTGTGAAGTTAGTGAGCCAAATGGAGTTGTTCTCCCACAAGAACCACTCGGCTGATCCTTCTTCAATATGCCCTTCACCAACATGAAGTGTTCCTTTGATTGAATTAGCTCTCACACCAATATTTGCGTCTAGAGCCTTTGCATTGAGGGCTATCTGAAAACGGCTGTGGCGCTGAAGTTGCCTGTGAATGTGGAGTTGGTGGCATGTGAAACCCGCATGTGGAGCATTCGTTTGTGTGGGATGCTCACCAAGCTTCATTTCAGTCCTAGGCACACAAAGGGCACTAAGCATAGAGTGTGAAACCTGAGTTTCCTTGAGAGCTGCTTGGAAGCCTGATGGTGTGTGAAGTTAGTGAGCCAAATGGAGTTGTTCTCCCACAAGAACCACTCGGCTGATCCTTCTTCAATATGCCCTTCACCAACATGAAGTGTTCCTTTGATTGAATTAGCTCTCACACCAATATTTGCGTCTAGAGCCTTTGCATTGAGGGCTATCTGAAAACGGCTGTGGCGCTGAAGTTGCCTGTGAATGTGGAGTTGGTGGCATGTGAAACCCGCATGTGGAGCATTCGTTTGTGTGGGATGCTGACCAAGCTTCATTTCAGTCCTAGGCACTCAAAGGGCACTAAGCATAGAGTGTGAAACCTGAGTTTCCTTGAGAGCTGCTTGGAAGCCTGATGGTGTGTGAAGTTAGTGAGCCAAATGGAGTTGTTCTCCCACAAGAACCACTCGGCTGATCCTTCTTCAATATGCCCTTCACCAACATGCAGTGTTTCCTTGATTGAATTAGCTCTCACACCAATATTTGCGTCTAGAGCCTTTGCATTGAGGGTATCTGAAAACAGCTGTGGCGCTGAAGTTGCTTGTGAATGTGGAGTTGGTGGCATGTGAAACCCGCATGTGGAGCATTCGTTTGTGTGGGATGCTCTACCAGGTTCATTTCAGTCCTAGGCGCTCAAAGGGCACTAAGCATAGAGTGTGAAAACTGAGTTTCCTTGAGAGCTGCTTGGAAGCCTGATGGTGTGTGAAGTTAGTGAGCCAAATGGAGTTGTTCTCCCACAAGAACCACTCGGCTAATCCTTCTTCAATATGCCCTTCACCAACATGCAGTGTTTCCTTGATTGAATTAGCTCTCACACCAATATTTGCGTCTAGAGCCTTTGCATTGAGGGCTATCTGAAAATGGCTGTGGCGCTGAAGTTGCCTGTGAATGTGGAGTTGGTGGCATGTGAAACCCGCATGTGGAGCATAAATTTGTTTGGGATGCTCACCAAGCTTCATTTCAGTCCTAGGCACACAAAGGGCACTAAGCATAGAGTGTGAAACCTGAGTTTCCTTGAGAGCTGCTTGGAAGCCTGATGGTGTGTGAAGTTAGTGAGCCAAATGGAGTTGTTCTCCCACAAGAACCACTCGGCTGATCCTTCTTCAATATGCCCTTCACCAACATGCAGTGTTTCCTTGATTGAATTAGCTCTCACACCAATATTTACGTCTAGAGCCTTTGCATTGAGGGCTATCTGAAAACGGCTGTGGCGCTGAAGTTGCCTGTGAATGTGGAGTTGGTGGCATGTGAAACCGCATGTGGAGCATTCGTTTGTGTGGGATGCTCACCAAGCTTCATTTCAGTACTAGGCACACAAAGAGCACTAAGCATAGAGTGTGAAAACTGAGTTTCCTTGAGAGCTGCTTGGAAGCCTGATGGTGTGTGAAGTTAGTGAGCCAAATGGAGTTGTTCTCCCACAAGAACCACTCGGCTGATCCTTCTTCAATATGCCCTTCACCAACATGCAGTGTTTCTTTGATTGAATTAGCTCTCACACCAATATTTGCGTCTAGAGCCTTTGCATTGAGGGCTATCTGAAAACGGCTGTGGCGCTGAAGTTGCCTGTGAATGTGGAGTTGGTGGCATGTGAAACCCGCATGTGGAGCATTCGTTTGTGTGGGATGCTCTACCAGGTTCATTCCTAGATAATGCACTCAAAGGGCACTAAGCATAGAGTGTGCAACCTGAGTTTCCTTGAGAGCTGCTTGGAAGCCTGATGGTGTGTGAAGTTAGTGAGCCAAATGGAGTTGTTCTCCCACAAGAACCACTCGGCTGATCCTTCTTCAATATGCCCTTCACCAACATGCAGTGTTTCCTTGATTGAATTAGCTCTCACACCAATATTTGCGTCTAGAGCCTTTGCATTGAGGGCTATCTGAAAACGGCTGTGGCGCTGAAGTTGCCTGTGAATGTGGAGTTGGTGGCATGTGAAACCCGCATGTGGAGCATTCGTTTGTGTGGGATGCTCACCAAGCTTCATTTCAGTACTAGGCACACAAAGAGCACTAAGCATAGAGTGTGAAAACTGAGTTTCCTTGAGAGCTGCTTGGAAGCCTGATGGTGTGTGAAGTTAGTGAGCCAAATGGAGTTGTTCTCCCACAAGAACCACTCGGCTGATCCTTCTTCAATATGCCCTTCACCAACATGCAGTGTTTCCTTGATTGAATTAGCTCTCACACCAATATTTGCGTCTAGAGCCTTTGCATTGAGGGCTATCTGAAAACGGCTGTGGCGCTGAAGTTGCCTGTGAATGTGGAGTTGGTGGCATGTGAAACCCGCATGTGGAGCATTCGTTTGTGTGGGATGCTCTACCAGGTTCATTCCTAGATAATGCACTCAAAGGGCACTAAGCATAGAGTGTGCAACCTGAGTTTCCTTGAGAGCTCCTTGGAAGCCTGATGGTGTGTGAAGTCAGTGAGCCAAATGGAGTTGTTCTCCCACAAGAACCACTCGGCTGATCCTTCTTCAATATGCCCTTCACCAACATGCAGTGTTTCCTTGATTGAATTAGCTCTCACACCAATATTTGCGTCTAGAGCCTTTGCATTGAGGGCTATCTGAAAACGGCTGTGGCGCTGAAGTTGCCTGTGAATGTGGAGTTGGTGGCATGTGAAACCCGCATGTGGAGCATTCGTTTGTGTGGGATGCTGACCAAGCTTCATTTCAGTCCTAGGCACTCAAAGGGCACTAAGCATAGAGTGTGAAACCTGAGTTTCCTTGAGAGCTGCTTGGAAGCCTGATGGTGTGTGAAGTTAGTGAGCCAAATGGAGTTGTTCTCCCACAAGAACCACTCGGCTGATCCTTCTTCAATATGCCCTTCACCAACATGCAGTGTTTCCTTGATTGAATTAGCTCTCACACCAATATTTGCGTCTAGAGCCTTTGCATTGAGGGCTATCTGAAAACGGCTGTGGCGCTAAAGTTGCCTGTCAATGTGGAGTTGGTGGCATGTGAAACCCGCATGTGGAGCATTCGTTTGTGTGGGATGCTGACCAAGCTTCATTTCAGTCCTAGGCACTCAAAGGGCACTAAGCATGGAGTGTGAAAACTGAGTTTCCTTGAGAGCTGCTTGGAAGCCTGATGGTGTGTGAAGTTAGTGAGCCAAATGGAGTTGTTCTCCCACAAGAACCACTCGGCTGATCCTTCTTCAATATGCCCTTCACCAACATGCAGTGTTTCCTTGATTGAATTAGCTCTCACACCAATATTTGCGTCTAGAGCCTTTGCATTGAGGGCTATCTGAAAACGGCTGTGGCGCTGAAGTTGCCTGTGAATGTGGAGTTGGTGGCATGTGAAACCCGCATGTGGAGCATTCGTTTCTGTGGGATGCTCTCCCAGATTCATTTCAATCCTAGGCACTCAAAGGGCACTAAGCATAGAGTGTGAAAACTGAGTTTCCTTGAGAGCTGCTTGGAAGCCTGATGGTGTGTGAAGTTAGTGAGCCAAATGGAGTTGTTCTCCCACAAGAACCACTCGGCTGATCCTTCTTCAATATGCCCTTCACCAGCATGCAGTGTTTCCTTGATTGAATTAGCTCTCACACCAATATTTGCGTCTAGAGCCTTTGCATTGAGGGCTATCTGAAAACGGCTGTGGCGCTGAAGTTGCCTGTGAATGTGGAGTTGGTGGCATGTGAAACCCGCATGTGGAGCATTCGTTTGTGTGGGATGCTGACCAAGCTTCATTTCAGTCCTAGGCACTCAAAGGGCACTAAGCATAGAGTGTGAAAACTGAGTTTCCTTGAGAGCTGCTTGGAAGCCTGATGGTGTGTGAAGTTAGTGAGCCAAATGGAGTTGTTCTCCCACAAGAACCACTCGGCTGATCCTTCTTCAATATGCCCTTCACCAACACGCAGTGTTTCCTTGATTGAATTAGCTCTCACACCAATATTTGCGTCTAGAGCCTTTGCATTGAGGGCTATCTGAAAACGGCTGTGGCGCTAAAGTTGCCTGTCAATGTGGAGTTGGGGGCATGTGAAACCCGCATGTGGAGCATTCGTTTCTGTGGGATGTTCTACCAGGTTCATTCCTAGATAATGCACTCAATTGGCACTAAGCATAGAGTGTGAAAACTGAGTTTCCTTGAGAGCTGCTTGGAAGCCTGATGGTGTGTGAAGTTAGTGAGCCAAATGGAGTTGTTCTCCCACAAGAACCACTCGGCTGATCCTTCTTCAATATGCCCTTCACCAGCATGCAGTGTTTCCTTGATTGAATTAGCTCTCACACCAATATTTGCGTCTAGAGCCTTTGCATTGAGGGCTATCTGAAAACGGCTGTGGCGCTGAAGTTGCCTGTGAATGTGGAGTTGGTGGCATGTGAAACCCGCATGTGGAGCATTCGTTTGTGTGGGATGCTGACCAAGCTTCATTTCAGTCCTAGGCACTCAAAGGGCACTAAGCATAGAGTGTGAAAACTGAGTTTCCTTGAGAGCTGCTTGGAAGCCTGATGGTGTGTGAAGTTAGTGAGCCAAATGGAGTTGTTCTCCCACAAGAACCACTCGGCTGATCCTTCTTCAATATGCCCTTCACCAACATGAAGTGTTCCTTTGATTGAATTAGCTCTCACACCAATATTTGCATCTAGAGCCTTTGCATTGAGGGCTATCTGAAAACGGCTGTGGCGCTGAAGTTGCCTGTGAATGTGGAGTTGGTGGCATGTGAAACCCGCATGTGGAGCATTCGTTTCTGTGGGATGTTCTACCAGGTTCATTCCTAGATAATGCACTCAATTGGCACTAAGCATAGAGTGTGAAAACTGAGTTTCCTTGAGAGCTGCTTGGAAGCCTGATGGTGTGTGAAGTTAGTGAGCCAAATGGAGTTGTTCTCCCACAAGAACCACTCGGCTGATCCTTCTTCAATATGCCCTTCACCAACATGCAGTGTTTCCTTGATTGAATTAGCTCTCACACCAATATTTGCGTATAGAGCCTTTGCATTGAGGGCTATCTGAAAACGGCTGTGGCGCTGAAGTTGCCTGTGAATGTGGAGTTGGTGGCATGTGAAACCCGCATGTGGAGCATTCGTTTGTGTGGGATGCTGACCAAGCTTCATTTCAGTCCTAGGCACTCAAAGGGCACTAAGCATAGAGTGTGAAAACTGAGTTTCCTTGAGAGCTGCTTGGAAGCCTGATGGTGTGTGAAGTTAGTGAGCCAAATGGAGTTGTTCTCCCACAAGAACCACTCGGCTGATCCTTCTTCAATATGCCCTTCACCAACATGCAGTGTTTCCTTGATTGAATTAGCTCTCACACCAATATTTGCGTCTAGAGCCTTTGCATTGAGGGCTATCTGAAAACGGCTGTGGCGCTGAAGTTGCCTGTCAATGTGGAGTTGGTGGCATGTGAAACCCGCATGTGGAGCATTCGTTTCTGTGGGATGTTCTACCAGGTTCATTCCTAGATAATGCACTCAATTGGCACTAAGCATAGAGTGTGAAAACTGAGTTTCCTTGAGAGCTGCTTGGAAGCCTGATGGTGTGTGAAGTTAGTGAGCCAAATGGAGTTGTTCTCCCACAAGAACCACTCGGCTGATCCTTCTTCAATATGCCCTTCACCAACATGCAGTGTTTCCTTGATTGAATTAGCTCTCACACCAATATTTGCGTCTAGAGCCTTTGCATTGAGGGCTATCTGAAAACGGCTGTGGCGCTGAAGTTGCCTGTGAATGTGGAGTTGGTGGCATGTGAAACCCGCATGTGGAGCATTCGTTTGTGTGGGATGCTCTACCAGGTTCATTTCAGTCCTAGGCACACAAAAGGCACTAAGCATAGAGTGTGAAAACTGAGTTTCCTTGAGAGCTGCTTGGAAGCCTGATGGTGTGTGAAGTTAGTGAGCCAAATGGAGTTGTTCTCCCACAAGAACCACTCGGCTGATCCTTCTTCAATATGCCCTTCACCAACATGCAGTGTTTCCTTGATTGAATTAGCTCTCACACCAATATTTGCGTCTAGAGCCTTTGCATTGAGGGCTATCTGAAAATGGCTGTGGCGCTGAAGTTGCCTGTGAATGTGGAGTTGGTGGCATGTGAAACCCGCATGTGGAGCATTCGTTTCTGTGGGATGCTCTCCCAGATTCATTTCAATCCTAGGCACTCAAAGGGCACTAAGCATAGAGTGTGAAAACTGAGTTTCCTTGAGAGCTGCTTGGAAGCCTGATGGTGTGTGAAGTTAGTGAGCCAAATGGAGTTGTTCTCCCACAAGAACCACTCGGCTGATCCTTCTTCAATATGCCCTTCACCAACATGAAGTGTTTCCTTGATTGAATTAGCTCTCACACCAATATTTGCGTCTAGAGCCTTTGCATTGAGGGCTATCTGAAAACGGCTGTGGCGCTGAAGTTGCCTGTGAATGTGGAGTTGGTGGCATGTGAAACCCGCATGTGGAGCATTCGTTTGTGTGGGATGCTGACCAAGCTTCATTTCAGTCCTAGGCACACAAAGGGCACTAAGCATAGAGTGTGAAACCTGAGTTTCCTTAAGAGCTGCTTGGAAGCCTGATGGTGTGTGAAGTTAGTGAGCCAAATGGAGTTGTTCTCCCACAAGAACCACTCGGCTGATCCTTCTTCAATATGCCCTTCACCAACATGCAGTGTTTCCTTGATTGAATTAGCTCTCACACCAATATTTGCGTCTAGAGCCTTTGCATTGAGGGCTATCTGAAAACGGCTGTGGCGCTGAAGTTGCCTGTGAATGTGGAGTTGGTGGCATGTGAAACCCGCATGTGCAGCATTCGTTTATGTGGGATGCTCTCCAAGCTTAATTTCAGTCCTAGGCACTCATAGGGCACTAAGCATAGAGTGTGAAAACTGAGTTTCCTTGAGAGCTGCTTGGAAGCCTGATGGTGTGTGAAGTTAGTGAGCCAAATGGAGTTGTTCTCCCACAAGAACCACTCGGCTGATCCTTCTTCAATATGCCCTTCACCAACATGCAGTGTTTCCTTGATTGAATTAGCTCTCACACCAATATTTGCGTCTAGAGCCTTTGCATTGAGGGCTATCTGAAAACGGCTGTGGCGCTGAAGTTGCCTGTGAATGTGGAGTTGGTGGCATGTGAAACCCGCATGTGGAGCATTCGTTTGTGTGGGATGCTGACCAAGCTTCATTTCAGTCCTAGGCACACAAAGGGCACTAAGCATAGAGTGTGAAAACTGAGTTTCCTTGAGAGCTGCTTGGAAGCCTGATGGTGTGTGAAGTTAGTGAGCCAAATGGAGTTGTTCTCCCACAAGAACCACTCGGCTGATCCTTCTTCAATATGCCCTTCACCAACATGCAATGTTTCCTTGATTGAATTAGCTCTCACACCAATATTTGCGTCTAGAGCCTTTGCATTGAGGGCTATCTGAAAACGGCTGTGGCGCTGAAGTTGCCTGTGAATGTGGAGTTGGTGGCATGTGAAACCCGCATGTGGAGCATTCGTTTGTGTGGGATGCTGACCAAGCTTCATTTCAGTCCTAGGCACTCAAAGGGCACTAAGCATAGAGTGTGAAAACTGAGTTTCCTTGAGAGTTGCTTGGAAGCCTGATGGTGTGTGAAGTTAGTGAGCCAAATGGAGTTGTTCTCCCACAAGAACCACTCGGCTGATCCTTCTTCAATATGCCCTTCACCAACATGAAGTGTTTCCTTGATTGAATTAGCTCTCACACCAATATTTGCGTCTAGAGCCTTTGCATTGAGGGCTATCTGAAAACGGCTGTGGCGCTGAAGTTGCCTGTCAATGTGGAGTTGGTGGCATGTGAAACCCGCATGTGGAGCATTCGTTTGTGTGGGATGCTCTACCAAGCTTCATTTCAGTCCTAGGCACTCAAAAGGCACTAAGCATAGAGTGTGAAAACTGAGTTTCCTTGAGAGCTGCATGGAAGCCTGATGGTGTGTGAAGTTAGTGAGCCAAATGGAGTTGTTCTCCCACAAGAACCACTCGGCTGATCCTTCTTCAATATGCCCTTCACCAACATGCAGTGTTTCCTTGATTGAATTAGCTCTCACACCAATATTTGCGTCTAGAGCCTTTGCATTGAGGGCTATCTGAAAACGGCTGTGGCGCTGAAGTTGCCTGTGAATGTGGAGTTGGTGGCATGTGAAACCCGCATGTGCAGCATTCGTTTATGTGGGATGCTCTCCAAGCTTAATTTCAGTCCTAGGCACTCATAGGGCACTAAGCATAGAGTGTGAAAACTGAGTTTCCTTGAGAGCTGCTTGGAAGCCTGATGGTGTGTGAAGTTAGTGAGCCAAATGGAGTTGTTCTCCCACAAGAACCACTCGGCTGATCCTTCTTCAATATGCCCTTCACCAACATGCAGTGTTTCCTTGATTGAATTAGCTCTCACACCAATATTTGCGTCTAGAGCCTTTGCAGTGAGGGCTATCTGAAAACGGCTGTGGCGCTAAAGTTGCCTGTGAGTGTGGAGTTGGTGGCATGTGAAACCCGCATGTGGAGCATTCGTTTGTGTGGGATGCTCTCCCAGATTCATTTCAATCCTAGGCACTCAAAGGGCACTAAGCATAGAGTGTGAAAACTGAGTTTCCTTGAGAGCTGCTTGGAAGCCTGATGGTGTGTGAAGTTAGTGAGCCAAATGGAGTTGTTCTCCCACAAGAACCACTCGGCTGATCCTTCTTCAATATGCCCTTCACCAGCATGCAGTGTTTCCTTGATTGAATTAGCTCTCACACCAATATTTGCGTCTAGAGCCTTTGCATTGAGGGCTATCTGAAAACGGCTGTGGCGCTGAAGTTGCCTGTGAATGTGGAGTTGGTGGCATGTGGAACCCGCATGTGCAGCATTCGTTTATGTGGGATGCTCTCCAAGCTTCATTTCAGTCCTAGGCACTCATAGGGCACTAAGCATAGAGTGTGAAAACTGAGTTTCCTTGAGAGCTGCTTGGAAGCCTGATGGTGTGTGAAGTTAGTGAGCCAAATGGAGTTGTTCTCCCACAAGAACCACTCGGCTGATCCTTCTTCAATATGCCCTTCACCAACATGCAGTGTTTCCTTGATTGAATTAGCTCTCACACCAATATTTGCGTCTAGAGCCTTTGCATTGAGGGCTATCTGAAAACGGCTGTGGCGCTGAAGTTGCCTGTGAATGTGGAGTTGGTGGTATGTGAAACCCGCATGTGGAGCATTCGTTTGTGTGGGATGCTGACCAAGCTTCATTTCAGTCCTAGGCACACAAAGGGCACTAAGCATAGAGTGTGAAACCTGAGTTTCCTTGAGAGCTGCTTGGAAGCCTGATGGTGTGTGAAGTTAGTGAGCCAAATGGAGTTGTTCTCCCACAAGAACCACTCGGCTGATCCTTCTTCAATATGCCCTTCACCAACATGAAGTGTTTCCTTGATTGAATTAGCTCTCACACCAATATTTGCGTCTAGAGCCTTTGCATTGAGGGCTATCTGAAAACGGCTGTGGCGCTGAAGTTGCCTGTCAATGTGGAGTTGGTGGCATGTGAAACCCGCATGTGGAGCATTCGTTTGTGTGGGATGCTCTACCAGGTTCATTTCAGTCCTAGGCACTCAAAGGGCACTAAGCATAGAGTGTGAAAACTGAGTTTCCTTGAGAGCTGCTTGGAAGCCTGATGGTGTGTGAAGTTAGTGAGCCAAATGGAGTTGTTCTCCCACAAGAACCACTCGGCTGATCCTTCTTCAATATGCCCTTCACCAACATGCAGTGTTTCCTTGATTGAATTAACTCTCACACCAATATTTGCGTCTAGAGCCTTTGCATTGAGGGCTATCTGAAAACGGCTGTGGCGCTGAAGTTGCCTGTGAATGTGGAGTTGGTGGCATGTGAAACCCGCATGTGGAGCATTCGTTTGTGTGGGATGCTGACCAAGCTTCATTTCAGTCCTAGGCACTCAAAGGGCACTAAGCATAGAGTGTGAAACCTGAGTTTCCTTGAGAGCTGCTTGGAAGCCTGATGGTGTGTGAAGTTAGTGAGCCAAATAGAGTTGTTCTCCCACAAGAACCACTCGGCTGATCCTTCTTCAATATGCCCTTCACCAACATGCAGTGTTTCCTTGATTGAATTAGCTCTCACACCAATATTTGCGTCTAGAGCCTTTGCAGTGAGGGCTATCTGAAAACGGCTGTGGCGCTAAAGTTGCCTGTGAATGTGGAGTTGGTGGCATGTGAAACCCGCATGTGGAGCATTCGTTTGTGTGGGATGCTCTCCCAGATTCATTTCAATCCTAGGCACTCAAAGGGCACTAAGCATAGAGTGTGAAACCTGAGTTTCCTTGAGAGCTGCTTGGAAGCCTGATGGTGTGTGAAGTTAGTGAGCCAAATGGAGTTGTTCTCCCACAAGAACCACTCGGCTGATCCTTCTTCAATATGCCCTTCACCAGCATGCAGTGTTTCCTTGATTGAATTAGCTCTCACACCAATATTTGCGTCTAGAGCCTTTGCATTGAGGGCTATCTGAAAACGGCTGTGGCGCTGAAGTTGCCTGTGAATGTGGAGTTGGTGGCATGTGGAACCCGCATGTGCAGCATTCGTTTATGTGGGATGCTCTCCAAGCTTCATTTCAGTCCTAGGCACTCATAGGGCACTAAGCATAGAGTGTGAAAACTGAGTTTCCTTGAGAGCTGCTTGGAAGCCTGATGGTGTGTGAAGTTAGTGAGCCAAATGGAGTTGTTCTCCCACAAGAACCACTCGGCTGATCCTTCTTCAATATGCCCTTCACCAACATGCAGTGTTTCCTTGATTGAATTAGCTCTCACACCAATATTTGCGTCTAGAGCCTTTGCATTGAGGGCTATCTGAAAACGGCTGTGGCGCTGAAGTTGCCTGTGAATGTGGAGTTGGTGGCATGTGAAACCCGCATGTGCAGCATTTGTTTATGTGGGATGCTCTCCAAGCTTAATTTCAGTCCTAGGGACTCATAGGGCACTAAGCATAGAGTGTGAAAACTGAGTTTCCTTGAGAGCTGCATGGAAGCCTGATGGTGTGTGAAGTTAGTGAGCCAAATGGAGTTGTTCTAACACAAGAACCACTCGGCTGATCCTTCTTCAATATGCCCTTCACCAGCATGCAGTGTTTCCTTGATTGAATTAGCTCTCACACCAATATTTGCGTCTAGAGCCTTTGCATTGAGGGCTATCTGAAAACGGCTGTGGCGCTGAAGTTGCCTGTGAATGTGGAGTTGGTGGCATGTGAAACCCGCATGTGCAGCATTTGTTTATGTGGGATGCTCTCCAAGCTTAATTTCAGTCCTAGGGACTCATAGGGCACTAAGCATAGAGTGTGAAAACTGAGTTTCCTTGAGAGCTGCATGGAAGCCTGATGGTGTGTGAAGTTAGTGAGCCAAATGGAGTTGTTCTAACACAAGAACCACTCGGCTGATCCTTCTTCAATATGCCCTTCACCAGCATGCAGTGTTTCCTTGATTGAATTAGCTCTCACACCAATATTTGCGTCTAGAGCCTTTGCATTGAGGGCTATCTGAAAACGGCTGTGGCGCTGAAGTTGCCTGTGAATGTGGAGTTGGTGGCATGTGAAACCCGCATGTGGAGCATTCGTTTGTGTGGGATGCTGACCAAGCTTCATTTCAGTCCTAGGCACACAAAGGGCACTAAGCATAGAGTGTGAAACCTGAGTTTCCTTAAGAGCTGCTTGGAAGCCTGATGGTGTGTGAAGTTAGTGAGCCAAATGGAGTTGTTCTCCCACAAGAAACACTCGGCTGATCCTTCTTCAATATGCCCTTCACCAACATGCAGTGTTTCCTTGATTGAATTAGCTCTCACACCAATATTTGCGTCTAGAGCCTTTGCATTGAGGGCTATCTGAAAACGGCTGAGGCGCTGAAGTTGCCTGTGAATGTGGAGTTGGTGGCATGTGAAACCCGCATGTGCAGCATTCGTTTATGTGGGATGCTCTCCAAGCTTAATTTCAGTCCTAGGCACTCATAGGGCACTAAGCATAGAGTGTGAAAACTGAGTTTCCTTGAGAGCTGCTTGGAAGCCTGATGGTGTGTGAAGTTAGTGAGCCAAATGGAGTTGTTCTCCCACAAGAACCACTCGGCTGATCCTTCTTCAATATGCCCTTCACCAACATGCAGTGTTTCCTTGATTGAATTAGCTCTCACACCAATATTTGCGTCTAGAGCCTTTGCATTGAGGGCTATCTGAAAACGGCTGTGGCGCTGAAGTTGCCTGTGAATGTGGAGTTGGTGGCATGTGAAACCCGCATGTGGAGCATTCGTTTGTGTGGGATGCTCACCAAGCTTCATTTCAGTCCTAGGCACACAAAGGGCACTAAGCATAGAGTGTGAAACCTGAGTTTCCTTGAGAGCTGCTTGGAAGCCTGATGGTGTGTGAAGTTAGTGAGCCAAATGGAGTTGTTCTCCCACAAGAACCACTCGGCTGATCCTTCTTCAATATGCCCTTCACCAACATGCAGTGTTTCCTTGATTGAATTAGCTCTCACACCAATATTTGCGTCTAGAGCCTTTGCATTGAGGGCTATCTGAAAACGGCTGTGGCGCTGAAGTTGCCTGTGAATGTGGAGTTGGTGGCATGTGAAACCCGCATGTGGAGCATTCGTTTGTGTGGGATGCTGACCAAGCTTCATTTCAGTCCTAGGCACTCAAAGGGCACTAAGCATAGAGTGTGAAAACTGAGTTTCCTTGAGAGTTGCTTGGAAGCCTGATGGTGTGTGAAGTTAGTGAGCCAAATGGAGTTGTTCTCCCACAAGAACCACTCGGCTGATCCTTCTTCAATATGCCCTTCACCAACATGCAGTGTTTCCTTGATTGAATTAGCTCTCACACCAATATTTGCGTCTAGAGCCTTTGCATTGAGGGCTATCTGAAAACGGCTGTGGCGCTGAAGTTGCCTGTCAATGTGGAGTTGGTGGCATGTGAAACCCGCATGTGGAGCATTCGTTTGTGTGGGATGCTGACCAAGCTTCATTTCAGTCCTAGGCACACAAAGGGCACTAAGCATAGAGTGTGAAACCTGAGTTTCCTTGAGAGCTGCTTGGAAGCCTGATGGTGTGTGAAGTTAGTGAGCCAAATGGAGTTGTTCTCCCACAAGAACCACTCGGCTGATCCTTCTTCAATATGCCCTTCACCAACATGAAGTGTTTCCTTGATTGAATTAGCTCTCACACCAATATTTGCGTCTAGAGCCTTTGCATTGAGGGCTATCTGAAAACGGCTGTGGCGCTGAAGTTGCCTGTGAATGTGGAGTTGGTGGCATGTGAAACCCGCATGTGGAGCATTCGTTTGTGTGGGATGCTCTACCAGGTTCATTTCAGTCCTAGGCACTCAAAGGGCACTAAGCATAGAGTGTGAAACCTGAGTTTCCTTGAGAGCTGCTTGGAAGCCTGATGGTGTGTGAAGTTAGTGAGCCAAATGGAGTTGTTCTCCCACAAGAACCACTCGGCTGATCCTTCTTCAATATGCCCTTCACCAACATGCAGTGTTTCCTTGATTGAATTAGCTCTCACACCAATATTTGCGTCTAGAGCCTTTGCATTGAGGGCTATCTGAAAACGGCTGTGGCGCTGAAGTTGCCTGTGAATGTGGAGTTGGTGGCATGTGAAACCCGCATGTGCAGCATTCGTTTATGTGGGATGCTCTCCAAGCTTCATTTCAGTCCTAGGCACTCATAGGGCACTAAGCATAGAGTGTGAAACCTGAGTTTCCTTGAGAGCTGCTTGGAAGCCTGATGGTGTGTGAAGTTAGTGAGCCAAATGGAGTTGTTCTCCCACAAGAACCACTCGGCTGATCCTTCTTCAATATGCCCTTCACCAACATGCAGTGTTTCCTTGATTGAATTAGCTCTCACACCAATATTTGCGTCTAGAGCCTTTGCATTGAGGGCTATCTGAAAACGGCTGTGGCGCTGAAGTTGCCTGTGAATGTGGAGTTGGTGGCATGTGAAACCCGCATGTGGAGCATTCGTTTGTGTGGGATGCTGACCAAGCTTCATTTCAGTCCTAGGCACACAAAGGGCACTAAGCATAGAGTGTGAAACCTGAGTTTCCTTGAGAGCTGCTTGGAAGCCTGATGGTGTGTGAAGTTAGTGAGCCAAATGGAGTTGTTCTCCCACAAGAACCACTCGGCTGATCCTTCTTCAATATGCCCTTCACCAACATGCAGTGTTTCCTTGATTGAATTAGCTCTCACACCAATATTTGCGTCTAGAGCCTTTGCAGTGAGGGCTATCTGAAAACGGCTGTGGCGCTAAAGTTGCCTGTGAATGTGGAGTTGGTGGCATGTGAAACCCGCATGTGGAGCATTCGTTTGTGTGGGATGCTCTCCCAGATTCATTTCAATCCTAGGCACTCAAAGGGCACTAAGCATAGAGTGTGAAAACTGAGTTTCCTTGAGAGCTGCTTGGAAGCCTGATGGTGTGTGAAGTTAGTGAGCCAAATGGAGTTGTTCTCCCACAAGAACCACTCGGCTGATCCTTCTTCAATATGCCCTTCACCAGCATGCAGTGTTTCCTTGATTGAATTAGCTCTCACACCAATATTTGCGTTTAGAGCCTTTGCATTGAGGGCTATCTGAAAACGGCTGTGGCGCTGAAGTTGCCTGTGAATGTGGAGTTGGTGGCATGTGGAACCCGCATGTGCAGCATTCGTTTATGTGGGATGCTCTCCAAGCTTCATTTCAGTCCTAGGCACTCATAGGGCACTAAGCATAGAGTGTGAAAACTGAGTTTCCTTGAGAGCTGCTTGGAAGCCTGATGGTGTGTGAAGTTAGTGAGCCAAATGGAGTTGTTCTCCCACAAGAACCACTCGGCTGATCCTTCTTCAATATGCCCTTCACCAACATGCAGTGTTTCCTTGATTGAATTAGCTCTCACACCAATATTTGCGTCTAGAGCCTTTGCATTGAGTGCTATCTGAAAACGGCTGTGGCGCTGAAGTTGCCTGTGAATGTGGAGTTGGTGGTATGTGAAACCCGCATGTGGAGCATTCGTTTGTGTGGGATGCTGACCAAGCTTCATTTCAGTCCTAGGCACACAAAGGGCACTAAGCATAGAGTGTGAAACCTGAGTTTCCTTGAGAGCTGCTTGGAAGCCTGATGGTGTGTGAAGTTAGTGAGCCAAATGGAGTTGTTCTCCCACAAGAACCACTCGGCTGATCCTTCTTCAATATGCCCTTCACCAACATGAAGTGTTTCCTTGATTGAATTAGCTCTCACACCAATATTTGCGTCTAGAGCCTTTGCATTGAGGGCTATCTGAAAACGGCTGTGGCGCTGAAGTTGCCTGTGAATGTGGAGTTGGTGGCATGTGAAACCCGCATGTGGAGCATTCGTTTGTGTGGGATGCTCTACCAGGTTCATTTCAGTCCTAGGCACTCAAAGGGCACTAAGCATAGAGTGTGAAAACTGAGTTTCCTTGAGAGCTGCTTGGAAGCCTGATGGTGTGTGAAGTTAGTGAGCCAAATGGAGTTGTTCTCCCACAAGAACCACTCGGCTGATCCTTCTTCAATATGCCCTTCACCAACATGCAGTGTTTCCTTGATTGAATTAGCTCTCACACCAATATTTGCGTCTAGAGCCTTTGCATTGAGGGCTATCTGAAAACGGCTGTGGCGCTGAAGTTGCCTGTGAATGTGGAGTTGGTGGCATGTGAAACCCGCATGTGGAGCATTCGTTTGTGTGGGATGCTGACCAAGCTTCATTTCAGTCCTAGGCACTCAAAGGGCACTAAGCATAGAGTGTGAAACCTGAGTTTCCTTGAGAGCTGCTTGGAAGCCTGATGGTGTGTGAAGTTAGTGAGCCAAATGGAGTTGTTCTCCCACAAGAACCACTCGGCTGATCCTTCTTCAATATGCCCTTCACCAACATGCAGTGTTTCCTTGATTGAATTAGCTCTCACACCAATATTTGCGTCTAGAGCCTTTGCATTGAGGGCTATCTGAAAACGGCTGTGGCGCTGAAGTTGCCTGTGAATGTGGAGTTGGTGGCATGTGAAACCCGCATGTGGAGCATTCGTTTGTGTGGGATGCTGACCAAGCTTCATTTCAGTCCTAGGCACTCAAAGGGCACTAAGCATAGAGTGTGAAAACTGAGTTTCCTTGAGAGTTGCTTGGAAGCCTGATGGTGTGTGAAGTTAGTGAGCCAAATGGAGTTGTTCTCCCACAAGAACCACTCGGCTGATCCTTCTTCAATATGCCCTTCACCAACATGCAGTGTTTCCTTGATTGAATTAGCTCTCACACCAATATTTGCGTCTAGAGCCTTTGCAGTGAGGGCTATCTGAAAACGGCTGTGGCGCTGAAGTTGCCTGTGAATGTGGAGTTGGTGGCATGTGAAACCCGCATGTGGAGCATTCGTTTGTGTGGGATGCTGACCAAGCTTCATTTCAGTCCTAGGCACACAAAAGGCACTAAGCATAGAGTGTGAAAACTGAGTTTCCTTGAGAGCTGCTTGGAAGCCTGATGGTGTGTGAAGTTAGTGAGCCAAATGGAGTTGTTCTCCCACAAGAACCACTCGGCTGATCCTTCTTCAATATGCCCTTCACCAACATGCAGTGTTTCCTTGATTGAATTAGCTCTCACACCAATATTTGCGTCTAGAGCCTTTGCATTGAGGGCTATCTGAAAACGGCTGTGGCGCTGAAGTTGCCTGTGAATGTGGAGTTGGTGGCATGTGAAACCCGCATGTGGAGCATTCGTTTGTGTGGGATGCTCTACCAGGTTCATTTCAGTCCTAGTCACTCAAAGGGCACTAAGCATAGAGTGTGAAAACTGAGTTTCCTTGAGAGCTGCTTGGAAGCCTGATGGTGTGTGAAGTTAGTGAGCCAAATGGAGTTGTTCTCCCACAAGAACCACTCGGCTGATCCTTCTTCAATATGCCCTTCACCAACATGCAGTGTTTCCTTGATTGAATTAGCTCTCACACCAATATTTGCGTCTAGAGCCTTTGCATTGAGGGCTATCTGAAAACGGCTGTGGCGCTGAAGTTGCCTGTGAATGTGGAGTTGGTGGCATGTGAAACCCGCATGTGCAGCATTCGTTTATGAGGAAGGCTGACCAAGCTTAATTTCAGTCCTAGGCACTCATAGGGCACTAAGCATAGAGTGTGAAAACTGAGTTTCCTTGAGAGCTGCTTGGAAGCCTGATGGTGAGTGAAGTTAGTGAGCCAAATGGAGTTGTTCTCCCACAAGAACCACTCGGCTGATCCTTCTTCAATATGCCCTTCACCAACATGCAGTGTTTCCTTGATTGAATTAGCTCTCACACCAATATTTGCGTCTAGAGCCTTTGCAGTGAGGGCTATCTGAAAACGGCTGTGGCGCTAAAGTTGCCTGTGAATGTGGAGTTGGTTGCATGTGAAACCCGCATGTGGAGCATTCGTTTGTGTGGGATGCTCTCCCAGATTCATTTCAATCCTAGGCACTCAAAGGGCACTAAGCATAGAGTGTGAAAACTGAGTTTCCTTGAGAGCTGCTTGGAAGCCTGATGGTGTGTGAAGTTAGTGAGCCAAATGGAGTTGTTCTCCCACAAGAACCACTCGGCTGATCCTTCTTCAATATGCCCTTCACCAGCATGCAGTGTTTCCTTGATTGAATTAGCTCTCACACCAATATTTGCGTCTAGAGCCTTTGCATTGAGGGCTATCTGAAAACGGCTGTGGCGCTGAAGTTGCCTGTGAATGTGGAGTTGGTGGCATGTGGAACCCGCATGTGCAGCATTCGTTTATGTGGGATGCTCTCCAAGCTTAATTTCAGTCCTAGGCACTCATAGGGCACTAAGCATAGAGTGTGAAAACTGAGTTTCCTTGAGAGCTGCTTGGAAGCCTGATGGTGTGTGAAGTTAGTGAGCCAAATGGAGTTGTTCTCCCACAAGAACCACTCGGCTGATCCTTCTTCAATATGCCCTTCACCAACATGCAGTGTTTCCTTGATTGAATTAGCTCTCACACCAATATTTGCGTCTAGAGCTTTTGCATTGAGGGCTATCTGAAAACGGCTGTGGCGCTGAAGTTGCCTGTCAATGTGGAGTTGGTGGCATGTGAAACCCGCATGTGGAGCATTCGTTTGTGTGGGATGCTGACCAAGCTTCATTTCAGTCCTAGGCACACAAAAGGCACTAAGCATAGAGTGTGAAAACTGAGTTTCCTTGAGAGCTGCTTGGAAGCCTGATGGTGTGTGAAGTTAGTGAGCCAAATGGAGTTGTTCTCCCACAAGAACCACTCGGCTGATCCTTCTTCAATATGCCCTTCACCAACATGCAGTGTTTCCTTGATTGAATTAACTCTCACACCAATATTTGCATCTAGAGCCTTTGCAGTGAGGGCTATCTGAAAACGGCTGTGGCGCTAAAGTGGCCTGTGAATGTGGAGTTGGTGGCATGTGAAACCCGCATGTGGAGCATTCGTTTGTGTGGGATGCTCTCCCAGATTCATTTCAATCCTAGGCACTCAAAGGGCACTAAGCATAGAGTGTGAAAACTGAGTTTCCTTGAGAGCTGCTTGGAAGCCTGATGGTGTGTGAAGTTAGTGAGCCAAATGGAGTTGTTCTCCCACAAGAACCACTCGGCTGATCCTTCTTCAATATGCCCTTCACCAGCATGCAGTGTTTCCTTGATTGAATTAGCTCTCACACCAATATTTGCGTCTAGAGCCTTTGCATTGAGGGCTATCTGAAAACGGCTGTGGCGCTGAAGTTGCCTGTGAATGTGGAGTTGGTGGTATGTGAAACCCGCATGTGGAGCATTCGTTTGTGTGGGATGCTGACCAAGCTTCATTTCAGTCCTAGGCACACAAAGGGCACTAAGCATAGAGGGTGAAAACTGAGTTTCCTTGAGAGCTGCTTGGAAGCCTGATGGTGTGTGAAGTTAGTGAGCCAAATGGAGTTGTTCTCCCACAAGAACCACTCGGCTGATCCTTCTTCAATATGCCCTTCACCAACATGCAGTGTTTCCTTGATTGAATTAGCTCTCACACCAATGTTTGCGTCTAGAGCCTTTGCATTGAGGGCTATCTGAAAACGGCTGTGGCGCTGAAGTTGCCTGTCAATGTGGAGTTGGTGGCATGTGAAACCCGCATGTGGAGCATTCGTTTGTGTGGGATGCTCTACCAGGTTCATTTCAGTCCTAGGCACTCAAAGGGCACTAAGCATAGAGTGTGAAAACTGAGTTTCCTTAAGAGCTGCTTGGAAGCCTGATGGTGTGTGAAGTTAGTGAGCCAAATGGAGTTGTTCTCCCACAAGAACCACTCGGCTGATCCTTCTTCAATATGCCCTTCACCAACATGCAGTGTTTCCTTGATTGAATTAGCTCTCACACCAATATTTGCGTCTAGAGCCTTTGCATTGAGGGCTATCTGAAAACGGCTGTGGCGCTGAAGTTGCCTGTGAATGTGGAGTTGGTGGCATGTGAAACCCGCATGTGGAGCATTCGTTTGTGTGGGATGCTGACCAAGCTTCATTTCAGTCCTAGGCACTCAAAGGGCACTAAGCATAGAGTGTGAAACCTGAGTTTCCTTGAGAGCTGCTTGGAAGCCTGATGGTGTGTGAAGTTAGTGAGCCAAATGGAGTTGTTCTCCCACAAGAACCACTCGGCTGATCCTTCTTCAATATGCCCTTCACCAACATGCAGTGTTTCCTTGATTGAATTAGCTCTCACACCAATATTTGCGTCTAGAGCCTTTGCATTGAGGGCTATCTGAAAACGGCTGTGGCGCTGAAGTTGCCTGTGAATGTGGAGTTGGTGGCATGTGAAACCCGCATGTGCAGCATTCATTTCTGTGGGATGCTGACCAAGCTTCATTTCAGTCCTAGGCACACAAAGGGCACTAAGCATAGAGTGTGAAACCTGAGTTTCCTTGAGAGCTGCTTGGAAGCCTGATGGTGTGTGAAGTTAGTGAGCCAAATGGAGTTGTTCTCCCACAAGAACCACTCGGCTGATCCTTCTTCAATATGCCCTTCACCAACATGCAGTGTTTCCTTGATTGAATTAGCTCTCACACCAATATTTGCGTCTAGAGCCTTTGCATTGAGGGCTATCTGAAAACGGCTGTGGCGCTGAAGTTGCCTGTGAATGTGGAGTTGGTGGCATGTGAAACCCGCATGTGGAGCATTCGTTTGTGTGGGATGCTCTACCAGGTTCATTCCTAGATAATGCACTCAAAGGGCACTAAGCATAGAGTGTGAAAACTGAGTTTCCTTGAGAGCTGCTTGGAAGCCTGATGGTGTGTGAAGTTAGTGAGCCAAATGGAGTTGTTCTCCCACAAGAACCACTCGGCTGATCCTTCTTCAAATGCCCTTCACCAACATGCAGTGTTTCCTTGATTGAATTAGCTCTCACACCAATATTTGCGTCTAGAGCCTTTGCATTGAGGGCTATCTGAAAACGGCTGTGGCGCTGAAGTTGCCTGTGAATGTGGAGTTGGTGGCATGTGAAACCCGCATGTGGAGCATTCGTTTGTGTGGGATGCTGACCAAGCTTCATTTCAGTCCTAGGCACTCAAAGGGCACTAAGCATAGAGTGTGAAAACTGAGTTTCCTTGAGAGTTGCTTGGAAGCCTAATGGTGTGTGAAGTTAGTGAGCCAAATGGAGTTGTTCTCCCACAAGAACCACTCGGCTGATCCTTCTTCAATATGCCCTTCACCAACATGCAGTGTTTCCTTGATTGAATTAGCTCTCACACCAATATTTGCGTCTAGAGCCTTTGCAGTGAGGGCTATCTGAAAACGGCTGTGGCGCTGAAGTTGCCTGTGAATGTGGAGTTGGTGGCATGTGAAACCCGCATGTGGAGCATTCGTTTGTGTGGGATGCTGACCAAGCTTCATTTCAGTCCTAGGCACACAAAAGGCACTAAGCATAGAGTGTGAAAACTGAGTTTCCTTGAGAGCTTCTTGGAAGCCTGATGGTGTGTGAAGTTAGTGAGCCAAATGGAGTTGTTCTCCCACAAGAACCACTCGGCTGATCCTTCTTCAATATGCCCTTCACCAACATGCAGTGTTTCCTTGATTGAATTAGCTCTCACACCAATATTTGCGTCTAGAGCCTTTGCATTGAGGGCTATCTGAAAACGGCTGTGGCGCTGAAGTTGCCTGTGAATGTGGAGTTGGTGGCATGTGAAACCCGCATGTGGAGCATTCGTTTATGTGGGATGCTCTCCAAGCTTAATTTCAGTCCTAGGCACTCATAGGGCACTAAGCATAGAGTGTGAAAACTGAGTTTCCTTGAGAGCTGCTTGGAAGCCTGATGGTGTGTGAAGTTAGTGAGCCAAATGGAGTTGTTCTCCCACAAGAACCACTCGGCTGATCCTTCTTCAATATGCCCTTCACCAACATGCAGTGTTTCCTTGATTGAATTAGCTCTCACACCAATATTTGCGTCTAGAGCCTTTGCATTGAGGGCTATCTGAAAACGGCTGTGGCGCTGAAGTTGCCTGTGAATGTGGAGTTGGTGGTATGTGAAACCCGCATGTGGAGCATTCGTTTGTGTGGGATGCTGACCAAGCTTCATTTCAGTCCTAGGCACACAAAGGGCACTAAGCATAGAGTGTGAAACCTGAGTTTCCTTGAGAGCTGCTTGGAAGCCTGATGGTGTGTGAAGTTAGTGAGCCAAATGGAGTTGTTCTCCCACAAGAACCACTCGGCTGATCCTTCTTCAATATGCCCTTCACCAACATGAAGTGTTTCCTTGATTGAATTAGCTCTCACACCAATATTTGCGTCTAGAGCCTTTGCATTGAGGGCTATCTGAAAACGGCTGTGGCGCTGAAGTTGCCTGTGAATGTGGAGTTGGTGGCATGTGAAACCCGCATGTGGAGCATTCGTTTGTGTGGGATGCTCTACCAGGTTCATTTCAGTCCTAGGCACTCAAAGGGCACTAAGCATAGAGTGTGAAAACTGAGTTTCCTTGAGAGCTGCTTGGAAGCCTGATGGTGTGTGAAGTTAGTGAGCCAAATGGAGTTGTTCTCCCACAAGAACCACTCGGCTGATCCTTCTTCAATATGCCCTTCACCAACATGCAGTGTTTCCTTGATTGAATTAGCTCTCACACCAATATTTGCGTCTAGAGCCTTTGCATTGAGGGCTATCTGAAAACGGCTGTGGCGCTGAAGTTGCCTGTGAATGTGGAGTTGGTGGCATGTGAAACCCGCATGTGGAGCATTCGTTTGTGTGGGATGCTGACCAAGCTTCATTTCAGTCCTAGGCACTCAAAGGGCACTAAGCATAGAGTGTGAAACCTGAGTTTCCTTGAGAGCTGCTTGGAAGCCTGATGGTGTGTGAAGTTAGTGAGCCAAATGGAGTTGTTCTCCCACAAGAACCACTCGGCTGATCCTTCTTCAATATGCCCTTCACCAACATGCAGTGTTTCCTTGATTGAATTAGCTCTCACACCAATATTTGCGTCTAGAGCCTTTGCATTGAGGGCTATCTGAAAACGGCTGTGGCGCTGAAGTTGCCTGTGAATGTGGAGTTGGTGGCATGTGAAACCCGCATGTGGAGCATTCGTTTGTGTGGGATGCTGACCAAGCTTCATTTCAGTCCTAGGCACTCAAAGGGCACTAAGCATAGAGTGTGAAAACTGAGTTTCCTTGAGAGTTGCTTGGAAGCCTGATGGTGTGTGAAGTTAGTGAGCCAAATGGAGTTGTTCTCCCACAAGAACCACTCGGCTGATCCTTCTTCAATATGCCCTTCACCAACATGCAGTGTTTCCTTGATTGAATTAGCTCTCACACCAATATTTGCGTCTAGAGCCTTTGCAGTGAGGGCTATCTGAAAACGGCTGTGGCGCTGAAGTTGCCTGTGAATGTGGAGTTGGTGGCATGTGAAACCCGCATGTGGAGCATTCGTTTGTGTGGGATGCTGACCAAGCTTCATTTCAGTCCTAGGCACACAAAAGGCACTAAGCATAGAGTGTGAAAACTGAGTTTCCTTGAGAGCTGCTTGGAAGCCTGATGGTGTGTGAAGTTAGTGAGCCAAATGGAGTTGTTCTCCCACAAGAACCACTCGGCTGATCCTTCTTCAATATGCCCTTCACCAACATGCAGTGTTTCCTTGATTGAATTAGCTCTCACACCAATATTTGCGTCTAGAGCCTTTGCATTGAGGGCTATCTGAAAACGGCTGTGGCGCTGAAGTTGCCTGTGAATGTGGAGTTGGTGGCATGTGAAACCCGCATGTGGAGCATTCGTTTGTGTGGGATGCTCTACCAGGTTCATTTCAGTCCTAGTCACTCAAAGGGCACTAAGCATAGAGTGTGAAAACTGAGTTTCCTTGAGAGCTGCTTGGAAGCCTGATGGTGTGTGAAGTTAGTGAGCCAAATGGAGTTGTTCTCCCACAAGAACCACTCGGCTGATCCTTCTTCAATATGCCCTTCACCAACATGCAGTGTTTCCTTGATTGAATTAGCTCTCACACCAATATTTGCGTCTAGAGCCTTTGCATTGAGGGCTATCTGAAAACGGCTGTGGCGCTGAAGTTGCCTGTGAATGTGGAGTTGGTGGCATGTGAAACCCGCATGTGCAGCATTCGTTTATGAGGAAGGCTGACCAAGCTTAATTTCAGTCCTAGGCACTCATAGGGCACTAAGCATAGAGTGTGAAAACTGAGTTTCCTTGAGAGCTGCTTGGAAGCCTGATGGTGAGTGAAGTTAGTGAGCCAAATGGAGTTGTTCTCCCACAAGAACCACTCGGCTGATCCTTCTTCAATATGCCCTTCACCAACATGCAGTGTTTCCTTGATTGAATTAGCTCTCACACCAATATTTGCGTCTAGAGCCTTTGCAGTGAGGGCTATCTGAAAACGGCTGTGGCGCTAAAGTTGCCTGTGAATGTGGAGTTGGTTGCATGTGAAACCCGCATGTGGAGCATTCGTTTGTGTGGGATGCTCTCCCAGATTCATTTCAATCCTAGGCACTCAAAGGGCACTAAGCATAGAGTGTGAAAACTGAGTTTCCTTGAGAGCTGCTTGGAAGCCTGATGGTGTGTGAAGTTAGTGAGCCAAATGGAGTTGTTCTCCCACAAGAACCACTCGGCTGATCCTTCTTCAATATGCCCTTCACCAGCATGCAGTGTTTCCTTGATTGAATTAGCTCTCACACCAATATTTGCGTCTAGAGCCTTTGCATTGAGGGCTATCTGAAAACGGCTGTGGCGCTGAAGTTGCCTGTGAATGTGGAGTTGGTGGCATGTGGAACCCGCATGTGCAGCATTCGTTTATGTGGGATGCTCTCCAAGCTTAATTTCAGTCCTAGGCACTCATAGGGCACTAAGCATAGAGTGTGAAAACTGAGTTTCCTTGAGAGCTGCTTGGAAGCCTGATGGTGTGTGAAGTTAGTGAGCCAAATGGAGTTGTTCTCCCACAAGAACCACTCGGCTGATCCTTCTTCAATATGCCCTTCACCAACATGCAGTGTTTCCTTGATTGAATTAGCTCTCACACCAATATTTGCGTCTAGAGCCTTTGCAGTGAGGGCTATCTGAAAACGGCTGTGGCGCTAAAGTGGCCTGTGAATGTGGAGTTGGTGGCATGTGAAACCCGCATGTGGAGCATTCGTTTGTGTGGGATGCTCTCCCAGATTCATTTCAATCCTAGGCACTCAAAGGGCACTAAGCATAGAGTGTGAAAACTGAGTTTCCTTGAGAGCTGCTTGGAAGCCTGATGGTGTGTGAAGTTAGTGAGCCAAATGGAGTTGTTCTCCCACAAGAACCACTCGGCTGATCCTTCTTCAATATGCCCTTCACCAACATGCAGTGTTTCCTTGATTGAATTAGCTCTCACACCAATATTTGCGTCTAGAGCCTTTGCATTGAGGGCTATCTGAAAACGGCTGTGGCGCTGAAGTTGCCTGTGAATGTGGAGTTGGTGGTATGTGAAACCCGCATGTGGAGCATTCGTTTGTGTGGGATGCTGACCAAGCTTCATTTCAGTCCTAGGCACACAAAGGGCACTAAGCATAGAGGGTGAAAACTGAGTTTCCTTGAGAGCTGCTTGGAAGCCTGATGGTGTGTGAAGTTAGTGAGCCAAATGGAGTTGTTCTCCCACAAGAACCACTCGGCTGATCCTTCTTCAATATGCCCTTCACCAACATGCAGTGTTTCCTTGATTGAATTAGCTCTCACACCAATGTTTGCGTCTAGAGCCTTTGCATTGAGGGCTATCTGAAAACGGCTGTGGCGCTGAAGTTGCCTGTCAATGTGGAGTTGGTGGCATGTGAAACCCGCATGTGGAGCATTCGTTTGTGTGGGATGCTCTACCAGGTTCATTTCAGTCCTAGGCACTCAAAGGGCACTAAGCATAGAGTGTGAAAACTGAGTTTCCTTAAGAGCTGCTTGGAAGCCTGATGGTGTGTGAAGTTAGTGAGCCAAATGGAGTTGTTCTCCCACAAGAACCACTCGGCTGATCCTTCTTCAATATGCCCTTCACCAACATGCAGTGTTTCCTTGATTGAATTAGCTCTCACACCAATATTTGCGTCTAGAGCCTTTGCATTGAGGGCTATCTGAAAACGGCTGTGGCGCTGAAGTTGCCTGTGAATGTGGAGTTGGTGGCATGTGAAACCCGCATGTGGAGCATTCGTTTGTGTGGGATGCTGACCAAGCTTCATTTCAGTCCTAGGCACTCAAAGGGCACTAAGCATAGAGTGTGAAACCTGAGTTTCCTTGAGAGCTGCTTGGAAGCCTGATGGTGTGTGAAGTTAGTGAGCCAAATGGAGTTGTTCTCCCACAAGAACCACTCGGCTGATCCTTCTTCAATATGCCCTTCACCAACATGCAGTGTTTCCTTGATTGAATTAGCTCTCACACCAATATTTGCGTCTAGAGCCTTTGCATTGAGGGCTATCTGAAAACGGCTGTGGCGCTGAAGTTGCCTGTGAATGTGGAGTTGGTGGCATGTGAAACCCGCATGTGCAGCATTCATTTCTGTGGGATGCTGACCAAGCTTCATTTCAGTCCTAGGCACACAAAGGGCACTAAGCATAGAGTGTGAAACCTGAGTTTCCTTGAGAGCTGCTTGGAAGCCTGATGGTGTGTGAAGTTAGTGAGCCAAATGGAGTTGTTCTCCCACAAGAACCACTCGGCTGATCCTTCTTCAATATGCCCTTCACCAACATGCAGTGTTTCCTTGATTGAATTAGCTCTCACACCAATATTTGCGTCTAGAGCCTTTGCATTGAGGGCTATCTGAAAACGGCTGTGGCGCTGAAGTTGCCTGTGAATGTGGAGTTGGTGGCATGTGAAACCCGCATGTGGAGCATTCGTTTGTGTGGGATGCTCTACCAGGTTCATTCCTAGATAATGCACTCAAAGGGCACTAAGCATAGAGTGTGAAAACTGAGTTTCCTTGAGAGCTGCTTGGAAGCCTGATGGTGTGTGAAGTTAGTGAGCCAAATGGAGTTGTTCTCCCACAAGAACCACTCGGCTGATCCTTCTTCAAATGCCCTTCACCAACATGCAGTGTTTCCTTGATTGAATTAGCTCTCACACCAATATTTGCGTCTAGAGCCTTTGCATTGAGGGCTATCTGAAAACGGCTGTGGCGCTGAAGTTGCCTGTGAATGTGGAGTTGGTGGCATGTGAAACCCGCATGTGGAGCATTCGTTTGTGTGGGATGCTGACCAAGCTTCATTTCAGTCCTAGGCACTCAAAGGGCACTAAGCATAGAGTGTGAAAACTGAGTTTCCTTGAGAGTTGCTTGGAAGCCTAATGGTGTGTGAAGTTAGTGAGCCAAATGGAGTTGTTCTCCCACAAGAACCACTCGGCTGATCCTTCTTCAATATGCCCTTCACCAACATGCAGTGTTTCCTTGATTGAATTAGCTCTCACACCAATATTTGCGTCTAGAGCCTTTGCAGTGAGGGCTATCTGAAAACGGCTGTGGCGCTGAAGTTGCCTGTGAATGTGGAGTTGGTGGCATGTGAAACCCGCATGTGGAGCATTCGTTTGTGTGGGATGCTGACCAAGCTTCATTTCAGTCCTAGGCACACAAAAGGCACTAAGCATAGAGTGTGAAAACTGAGTTTCCTTGAGAGCTTCTTGGAAGCCTGATGGTGTGTGAAGTTAGTGAGCCAAATGGAGTTGTTCTCCCACAAGAACCACTCGGCTGATCCTTCTTCAATATGCCCTTCACCAACATGCAGTGTTTCCTTGATTGAATTAGCTCTCACACCAATATTTGCGTCTAGAGCCTTTGCATTGAGGGCTATCTGAAAACGGCTGTGGCGCTGAAGTTGCCTGTGAATGTGGAGTTGGTGGCATGTGAAACCCGCATGTGGAGCATTCGTTTATGTGGGATGCTCTCCAAGCTTAATTTCAGTCCTAGGCACTCATAGGGCACTAAGCATAGAGTGTGAAAACTGAGTTTCCTTGAGAGCTGCTTGGAAGCCTGATGGTGTGTGAAGTTAGTGAGCCAAATGGAGTTGTTCTCCCACAAGAACCACTCGGCTGATCCTTCTTCAATATGCCCTTCACCAACATGCAGTGTTTCCTTGATTGAATTAGCTCTCACACCAATATTTGCGTCTAGAGCCTTTGCATTGAGGGCTATCTGAAAACGGCTGTGGCGCTAAAGTTGCCTGTGAATGTGGAGTTGGTGGCATGTGAAACCCGCATGTGGAGCATTCTTTTCTGTGGGATGCTCTCCCAGATTCATTTCAATCCTAGGCACTCAAAAGGCACTAAGCATAGAGTGTGAAAACTGAGTTTCCTTGAGAGCTGCTTGGAAGCCTGATGGTGTGTGAAGTTAGTGAGCCAAATGGAGTTGTTCTCCCACAAGAACCACTCGGCTGATCCTTCTTCAGTATGCCCTTCACCAACATGCAGTGTTTCCTTGATTGAATTAGCTCTCACACCAATATTTGCGTCTAGAGCCTTTGCATTGAGGGCTATCTGAAAACGGCTGTGGCGCTGAAGTTGCCTGTGAATGTGGAGTTGGTGGCATGTGAAACCCGCATGTGCAGCATTCGTTTATGTGGGATGCTGACCAAGCTTCATTTCAGTCCTAGGCACTCATAGGGCACTAAGCATAGAGTGTGAAAACTGAGTTTCCTTGAGAGCTGCTTGGAAGCCTGATGGTGTGTGAAGTTAGTGAGCCAAATGGAGTTGTTCTCCCACAAGAACCACTCGGCTGATCCTTCTTCAATATGCCCTTCACCAACATGCAGTGTTTCCTTGATTGAATTAGCTCTCACACCAATATTTGCGTCTAGAGCCTTTGCATTGAGGGCTATCTGAAAACGGCTGTGGCGCTGAAGTTGCCTGTGAATGTGGAGTTGGTGGCATGTGAAACCCGCATGTGGAGCATTCGTTTGTGTGGGATGCTGACCAAGCTTCATTTCAGTCCTAGGCACTCAAAAGGCACTAAGCATAGAGTGTGAAAACTGAGTTTCCTTGAGAGCTGCTTGGAAGCCTGATGGTGTGTGAAGTTAGTGAGCCAAATGGAGTTGTTCTCCCACAAGAACCACTCGGCTGATCCTTCTTCAATATGCCCTTCACCAACATGCAGTGTTTCCTTGATTGAATTAGCTCTCACACCAATATTTGCGTCTAGAGCCTTTGCATTGAGGGCTATCTGAAAACGGCTGTGGCGCTGAAGTTGCCTGTGAATGTGGAGTTGGTGGCATGTGAAACCCGCATGTGCAGCATTCGTTTATGTGGGATGCTCTCCAAGCTTAATTTCAGTCCTAGGCACTCATAGGGCACTAAGCATAGAGTGTGAAAACTGAGTTTCCTTGAGAGCTGCTTGGAAGCCTGATGGTGTGTGAAGTTAGTGAGCCAAATGGAGTTGTTCTCCCACAAGAACCACTCGGCTGATCCTTCTTCAATATGCCCTTCACCAACATGCAGTGTTTCCTTGATTGAATTAGCTCTCACACCAATATTTGCGTCTAGAGCCTTTGCAGTGAGGGCTATCTGAAAACGGCTGTGGCGCTGAAGTTGCCTGTGAATGTGGAGTTGGTGGCATGTGAAACCCGCATGTGGAGCATTCGTTTGTGTGGGATGCTCTCCCAGATTCATTTCAATCCTAGGCACTCAAAGGGCACTAAGCATAGAGTGTGAAAACTGAGTTTCCTTGAGAGCTGCTTGGAAGCCTGATGGTGTGTGAAGTTAGTGAGCCAAATGGAGTTGTTCTCCCACAAGAACCACTCGGCTGATCCTTCTTCAATATGCCCTTCACCAGCATGCTGTGTTTCCTTGATTGAATTAGCTCTCACACCAATATTTGCGTCTAGAGCCTTTGCATTGAGGGCTATCTGAAAACGGCTGTGGCGCTGAAGTTGCCTGTGAATGTGGAGTTGGTGGTATGTGAAACCCGCATGTGGAGCATTCGTTTGTGTGGGATGCTGACCAAGCTTCATTTCAGTCCTAGGCACACAAAGGGCACTAAGCATAGAGGGTGAAAACTGAGTTTCCTTGAGAGCTGCTTGGAAGCCTGATGGTGTGTGAAGTTAGTGAGCCAAATGGAGTTGTTCTCCCACAAGAACCACTCGGCTGATCCTTCTTCAATATGCCCTTCACCAACATGCAGTGTTTCCTTGATTGAATTAGCTCTCACACCAATATTTGCGTCTAGAGCCTTTGCATTGAGGGCTATCTGAAAACGGCTGTGGCGCTGAAGTTGCCTGTGAATGTGGAGTTGGTGGCATGTGAAACCCGCATGTGGAGCATTCGTTTGTGTGGGATGCTCTACCAGGTTCATTTCAGTCCTAGGCACTCAAAGGGCACTAAGCATAGAGTGTGAAAACTGAGTTTCCTTAAGAGCTGCTTGGAAGCCTGATGGTGTGTGAAGTTAGTGAGCCAAATGGAGTTGTTCTCCCAAAAGAACCACTCGGCTGATCCTTCTTCAATATGCCCTTCACCAACATGCAGTGTTTCCTTGATTGAATTAGCTCTCACACCAATATTTGCGTCTAGAGCCTTTGCATTGAGGGCTATCTGAAAACGGCTGTGGCGCTGAAGTTGCCTGTGAATGTGGAGTTGGTGGCATGTGAAACCCGCATGTGGAGCATTCGTTTATGTGGGATGCTCTCCAAGCTTAATTTCAGTCCTAGGCACTCATAGGGCACTAAGCATAGAGTGTGAAAACTGAGTTTCCTTGAGAGCTGCTTGGAAGCCTGATGGTGTGTGAAGTTAGTGAGCCAAATGGAGTTGTTCTCCCACAAGAACCACTCGGCTGATCCTTCTTCAATATGCCCTTCACCAACATGCAGTGTTTCCTTGATTGAATTAGCTCTCACACCAATATTTGCGTCTAGAGCCTTTGCATTGAGGGCTATCTGAAAACGGCTGTGGCGCTAAAGTTGCCTGTGAATGTGGAGTTGGTGGCATGTGAAACCCGCATGTGGAGCATTCTTTTCTGTGGGATGCTCTCCCAGATTCATTTCAATCCTAGGCACTCAAAAGGCACTAAGCATAGAGTGTGAAAACTGAGTTTCCTTGAGAGCTGCTTGGAAGCCTGATGGTGTGTGAAGTTAGTGAGCCAAATGGAGTTGTTCTCCCACAAGAACCACTCGGCTGATCCTTCTTCAATATGCCCTTCACCAACATGCAGTGTTTCCTTGATTGAATTAGCTCTCACACCAATATTTGCGTCTAGAGCCTTTGCATTGAGGGCTATCTGAAAACGGCTGTGGCGCTGAAGTTGCCTGTGAATGTGGAGTTGGTGGCATGTGAAACCCGCATGTGCAGCATTCGTTTATGTGGGATGCTGACCAAGCTTCATTTCAGTCCTAGGCACTCATAGGGCACTAAGCATAGAGTGTGAAAACTGAGTTTCCTTGAGAGCTGCTTGGAAGCCTGATGGTGTGTGAAGTTAGTGAGCCAAATGGAGTTGTTCTCCCACAAGAACCACTCGGCTGATCCTTCTTCAATATGCCCTTCACCAACATGCAGTGTTTCCTTGATTGAATTAGCTCTCACACCAATATTTGCGTCTAGAGCCTTTGCATTGAGGGCTATCTGAAAACGGCTGTGGCGCTGAAGTTGCCTGTGAATGTGGAGTTGGTGGCATGTGAAACCCGCATGTGCAGCATTCGTTTATGTGGGATGCTCTCCAAGCTTAATTTCAGTCCTAGGCACTCATAGGGCACTAAGCATAGAGTGTGAAAACTGAGTTTCCTTGAGAGCTGCTTGGAAGCCTGATGGTGTGTGAAGTTAGTGAGCCAAATGGAGTTGTTCTCCCACAAGAACCACTCGGCTGATCCTTCTTCAATATGCCCTTCACCAACATGCAGTGTTTCCTTGATTGAATTAGCTCTCACACCAATATTTGCGTCTAGAGCCTTTGCAGTGAGGGCTATCTGAAAACGGCTGTGGCGCTAAAGTGGCCTGTGAATGTGGAGTTGGTGGCATGTGAAACCCGCATGTGGAGCATTCGTTTGTGTGGGATGCTCTCCCAGATTCATTTCAATCCTAGGCACTCAAAGGGCACTAAGCATAGAGTGTGAAAACTGAGTTTCCTTGAGAGCTGCTTGGAAGCCTGATGGTGTGTGAAGTTAGTGAGCCAAATGGAGTTGTTCTCCCACAAGAACCACTCGGCTGATCCTTCTTCAATATGCCCTTCACCAGCATGCTGTGTTTCCTTGATTGAATTAGCTCTCACACCAATATTTGCGTCTAGAGCCTTTGCATTGAGGGCTATCTGAAAACGGCTGTGGCGCTGAAGTTGCCTGTGAAGGTGGAGTTGGTGGTATGTGAAACCCGCATGTGGAGCATTCTTTTCTTTGTGTGGGATGCTGACCAAGCTTCATTTCAGTCCTAGGCACACAAAGGGCACTAAGCATAGAGGGTGAAAACTGAGTTTCCTTGAGAGCTGCTTGGAAGCCTGATGGTGTGTGAAGTTAGTGAGCCAAATGGAGTTGTTCTCCCACAAGAACCACTCGGCTGATCCTTCTTCAATATGCCCTTCACCAACATGCAGTGTTTCCTTGATTGAATTAGCTCTCACACCAATATTTGCGTCTAGAGCCTTTGCATTGAGGGCTATCTGAAAACGGCTGTGGCGCTGAAGTTGCCTGTCAATGTGGAGTTGGTGGCATGTGAAACCCGCATGTGGAGCATTCGTTTGTGTGGGATGCTCTACCAGGTTCATTTCAGTCCTAGGCACTCAAAGGGCACTAAGCATAGAGTGTGAAAACTGAGTTTCCTTAAGAGCTGCTTGGAAGCCTGATGGTGTGTGAAGTTAGTGAGCCAAATGGAGTTGTTCTCCCACAAGAACCACTCGGCTGATCCTTCTTCAATATGCCCTTCACCAACATGCAGTGTTTCCTTGATTGAATTAGCTCTCACACCAATATTTGCGTCTAGAGCCTTTGCATTGAGGGCTATCTGAAAACGGCTGTGGCGCTGAAGTTGCCTGTGAATGTGGAGTTGGTGGCATGTGAAACCCGAATGTGGAGCATTCGTTTGTGTGGGATGCTGACCAAGCTTCATTTCAGTCCTAGGCACTCAAAGGGCACTAAGCATAGAGTGTGAAACCTGAGTTTCCTTGAGAGCTGCTTGGAAGCCTGATGGTGTGTGAAGTTAGTGAGCCAAATGGAGTTGTTCTCCCACAAGAACCACTCGGCTGATCCTTCTTCAATATGCCCTTCACCAACATGCAGTGTTTCCTTGATTGAATTAGCTCTCACACCAATATTTGCGTCTAGAGCCTTTGCATTGAGGGCTATCTGAAAACGGCTGTGGCGCTGAAGTTGCCTGTGAATGTGGAGTTGGTGGCATGTGAAACCCGCATGTGGAGCATTCGTTTGTGTGGGATGCTGACCAAGCTTCATTTCAGTCCTAGGCACTCAAAGGGCACTAAGCATAGAGTGTGAAACCTGAGTTTCCTTGAGAGCTGCTTGGAAGCCTGATGGTGTGTGAAGTTAGTGAGCCAAATGGAGTTGTTCTCCCACAAGAACCACTCGGCTGATCCTTCTTCAATATGCCCTTCACCAACATGCAGTGTTTCCTTGATTGAATTAGCTCTCACACCAATATTTGCGTCTAGAGCCTTTGCATTGAGGGCTATCTGAAAACGGCTGTGGCGCTGAAGTTGCCTGTGAATGTGGAGTTGGTGGCATGTGAAACCCGCATGTGGAGCATTCGTTTGTGTGGGATGCTGACCAAGTTTCATTTCAGTCCTAGGCACTCATAGGGCACTAAGCATAGAGTGTGAAAACTGAGTTTCCTTGAGAGCTGCTTGGAAGCCTGATGGTGTGTGAAGTTAGTGAGCCAAATGGAGTTGTTCTCCCACAAGAACCACTCGGCTGATCCTTCTTCAATATGCCCTTCACCAACATGCAGTGTTTCCTTGATTGAATTAGCTCTCACACCAATATTTGCGTCTAGAGCCTTTGCATTGAGGGCTATCTGAAAACGGCTGTGGCGCTGAAGTTGCCTGTGAATGTGGAGTTGGTGGCATGTGAAACCCGCATGTGCAGCATTCGTTTATGTGGGATGCTGACCAAGCTTCATTTCAGTCCTAGGCACTCATAGGGCACTAAGCATAGAGTGTGAAAACTGAGTTTCCTTGAGAGCTGCTTGGAAGCCTGATGGTGTGTGAAGTTAGTGAGCCAAATGGAGTTGTTCTCCCACAAGAACCACTCGGCTGATCCTTCTTCAATATGCCCTTCACCAACATGCAGTGTTTCCTTGATTGAATTAGCTCTCACACCAATATTTGCGTCTAGAGCCTTTGCATTGAGGGCTATCTGAAAACGGCTGTGGCGCTGAAGTTGCCTGTGAATGTGGAGTTGGTGGCATGTGAAACCCGCATGTGGAGCATTCGTTTGTGTGGGATGCTGACCAAGCTTCATTTCAGTCCTAGGCACACAAAAGGCACTAAGCATAGAGTGTGAAAACTGAGTTTCCTTGAGAGCTGCTTGGAAGCCTGATGGTGTGTGAAGTTAGTGAGCCAAATGGAGTTGTTCTCCCACAAGAACCACTCGGCTGATCCTTCTTCAATATGCCCTTCACCAACATGCAGTGTTTCCTTGATTGAATTAGCTCTCACACCAATATTTGCGTCTAGAGCCTTTGCATTGAGGGCTATCTGAAAACGGCTGTGGCGCTGAAGTTGCCTGTGAATGTGGAGTTGGTGGCATGTGAAACCCGCATGTGCAGCATTCGTTTATGTGGGATGCTCTCCAAGCTTAATTTCAGTCCTAGGCACTCATAGGGCACTAAGCATAGAGTGTGAAAACTGAGTTTCCTTGAGAGCTGCTTGGAAGCCTGATGGTGTGTGAAGTTAGTGAGCCAAATGGAGTTGTTCTCCCACAAGAACCACTCGGCTGATCCTTCTTCAATATGCCCTTCACCAACATGCAGTGTTTCCTTGATTGAATTAGCTCTCACACCAATATTTGCGTCTAGAGCCTTTGCAGTGAGGGCTATCTGAAAACGGCTGTGGCGCTAAAGTGGCCTGTGAATGTGGAGTTGGTGGCATGTGAAACCCGCATGTGGAGCATTCGTTTGTGTGGGATGCTCTCCCAGATTCATTTCAATCCTAGGCACTCAAAGGGCACTAAGCATAGAGTGTGAAAACTGAGTTTCCTTGAGAGCTGCTTGGAAGCCTGATGGTGTGTGAAGTTAGTGAGCCAAATGGAGTTGTTCTCCCACAAGAACCACTCGGCTGATCCTTCTTCAATATGCCCTTCACCAGCATGCTGTGTTTCCTTGATTGAATTAGCTCTCACACCAATATTTGCGTCTAGAGCCTTTGCATTGAGGGCTATCTGAAAACGGCTGTGGCGCTGAAGTTGCCTGTGAATGTGGAGTTGGTGGTATGTGAAACCCGCATGTGGAGCATTCGTTTGTGTGGGATGCTGACCAAGCTTCATTTCAGTCCTAGGCACACAAAGGGCACTAAGCATAGAGGGTGAAAACTGAGTTTCCTTGAGAGCTGCTTGGAAGCCTGATGGTGTGTGAAGTTAGTGAGCCAAATGGAGTTGTTCTCCCACAAGAACCACTCGGCTGATCCTTCTTCAATATGCCCTTCACCAACATGCAGTGTTTCCTTGATTGAATTAGCTCTCACACCAATATTTGCGTCTAGAGCCTTTGCATTGAGGGCTATCTGAAAACGGCTGTGGCGCTGAAGTTGCCTGTCAATGTGGAGTTGGTGGCATGTGAAACCCGCATGTGGAGCATTCGTTTGTGTGGGATGCTCTACCAGGTTCATTTCAGTCCTAGGCACTCAAAGGGCACTAAGCATAGAGTGTGAAAACTGAGTTTCCTTAAGAGCTGCTTGGAAGCCTGATGGTGTGTGAAGTTAGTGAGCCAAATGGAGTTGTTCTCCCACAAGAACCACTCGGCTGATCCTTCTTCAATATGCCCTTCACCAACATGCAGTGTTTCCTTGATTGAATTAGCTCTCACACCAATATTTGCGTCTAGAGCCTTTGCATTGAGGGCTATCTGAAAACGGCTGTGGCGCTAAAGTTGCCTGTGAATGTGGAGTTGGTGGCATGTGAAACCCGCATGTGGAGCATTCGTTTGTGTGGGATGCTGACCAAGCTTCATTTCAGTCCTAGGCACTCAAAGGGCACTAAGCATAGAGTGTGAAACCTGAGTTTCCTTGAGAGCTGCTTGGAAGCCTGATGGTGTGTGAAGTTAGTGAGCCAAATGGAGTTGTTCTCCCACAAGAACCACTCGGCTGATCCTTCTTCAATATGCCCTTCACCAACATGCAGTGTTTCCTTGATTGAATTAGCTCTCACACCAATATTTGCGTCTAGAGCCTTTGCATTGAGGGCTATCTGAAAACGGCTGTGGCGCTGAAGTTGCCTGTGAATGTGGAGTTGGTGGTATGTGAAACCCGCATGTGGAGCATTCGTTTGTGTGGGATGCTGACCAAGCTTCATTTCAGTCCTAGGCACACAAAGGGCACTAAGCATAGAGGGTGAAAACTGAGTTTCCTTGAGAGCTGCTTGGAAGCCTGATGGTGTGTGAAGTTAGTGAGCCAAATGGAGTTGTTCTCCCACAAGAACCACTCGGCTGATCCTTCTTCAATATGCCCTTCACCAACATGCAGTGTTTCCTTGATTGAATTAGCTCTCACACCAATATTTGCGTCTAGAGCCTTTGCATTGAGGGCTATCTGAAAACGGCTGTGGCGCTGAAGTTGCCTGTCAATGTGGAGTTGGTGGCATGTGAAACCCGCATGTGGAGCATTCGTTTGTGTGGGATGCTCTACCAGGTTCATTTCAGTCCTAGGCACTCAAAGGGCACTAAGCATAGAGTGTGAAAACTGAGTTTCCTTAAGAGCTGCTTGGAAGCCTGATGGTGTGTGAAGTTAGTGAGCCAAATGGAGTTGTTCTCCCACAAGAACCACTCGGCTGATCCTTCTTCAATATGCCCTTCACCAACATGCAGTGTTTCCTTGATTGAATTAGCTCTCACACCAATATTTGCGTCTAGAGCCTTTGCATTGAGGGCTATCTAAAAACGGCTGTGGCGCTGAAGTTGCCTGTGAATGTGGAGTTGGTGGCATGTGAAACCCGCATGTGGAGCATTCGTTTGTGTGGGATGCTGACCAAGCTTCATTTCAGTCCTAGGCACTCAAAGGGCACTAAGCATAGAGTGTGAAACCTGAGTTTCCTTGAGAGCTGCTTGGAAGCCTGATGGTGTGTGAAGTTAGTGAGCCAAATGGAGTTGTTCTCCCACAAGAACCACTCGGCTGATCCTTCTTCAATATGCCCTTCACCAACATGCAGTGTTTCCTTGATTGAATTAGCTCTCACACCAATATTTGCGTCTAGAGCCTTTGCATTGAGGGCTATCTGAAAACGGCTGTGGCGCTGAAGTTGCCTGTGAATGTGGAGTTGGTGGCATGTGAAACCCGCATGTGGAGCATTCGTTTGTGTGGGATGCTGACCAAGCTTCATTTCAGTCCTAGGCACTCAAAGGGCACTAAGCATAGAGTGAGAAACCTGAGTTTCCTTGAGAGCTGCTTGGAAGCCTGATGGTGTGTGAAGTTAGTGAGCCAAATGGAGTTGTTCTCCCACAAGAACCACTCGGCTGATCCTTCTTCAATATGCCCTTCACCAACATGCAGTGTTTCCTTGATTGAATTAGCTCTCACACCAATATTTGCGTCTAGAGCCTTTGCATTGAGGGCTATCTGAAAACGGCTGTGGCGCTGAAGTTGCCTGTGAATGTGGAGTTGGTGGCATGTGAAACCCGCATGTGCAGCATTCGTTTATGTGGGATGCTGACCAAGCTTCATTTCAGTCCTAGGCACTCATAGGGCACTAAGCATAGAGTGTGAAAACTGAGTTTCCTTGAGAGCTGCTTGGAAGCCTGATGGTGTGTGAAGTTAGTGAGCCAAATGGAGTTGTTCTCCCACAAGAACCACTCGGCTGATCCTTCTTCAATATGCCCTTCACCAACATGCAGTGTTTCCTTGATTGAATTAGCTCTCACACCAATATTTGTGTCTAGAGCCTTTGCATTGAGGGCTATCTGAAAACGGCTGTGGCGCTAAAGTTGCCTGTGAATGTGGAGTTGGTGGCATGTGAAACCCGCATGTGGAGCATTCGTTTGTGTGGGATGCTCTCCCAGATTCATTTCAATCCTAGGCTCTCAAACTGCACTAAGCATAGAGTGTGAAAACTGAGTTTCCTTGAGAGCTGCTTGGAAGCCTGATGGTGTGTGAAGTTAGTGAGCCTAATGGAGTTGTTCTCCCACAAGAACCACTCGGCTGATCCTTCTTCAATATGCCCTTCACCAACATGCAGTGTTTCCTTGATTGAATTAGCTCTCACACCAATATTTGCGTCTAGAGCCTTTGCATTGAGGGCTATCTGAAAACGGCTGTGGCGCTGAAGTTGCCTGTCAATGTGGAGTTGGTGGCATGTGAAACCCGCATGTGGAGCATTCGTTTGTGTGGGATGCTGACCAAGCTTCATTTCAGTCCTAGGCACACAAAAGGCACTAAGCATAGAGTGTGAAAACTGAGTTTCCTTGAGAGCTGCTTGGAAGCCTGATGGTGTGTGAAGTTAGTGAGCCAAATGGAGTTGTTCTCCCACAAGAACCACTCGGCTGATCCTTCTTCAATATGCCCTTCACCAACATGCAGTGTTTCCTTGATTGAATTAGCTCTCACACCAATATTTGCGTCTAGAGCCTTTGCATTGAGGGCTATCTGAAAACGGCTGTGGCCCTGAAGTTGCCTGTGAATGTGGAGTTGGTGGCATGTGAAACCCGCATGTGGAGCATTCGTTTATGTGGGATGCTCTCCAAGCTTAATTTCAGTCCTAGGAACTCATAGGGCACTAAGCATAGAGTGTGAAAACTGAGTTTCCTTGAGAGCTGCTTGGAAGCCTGATGGTGTGTGAAGTTAGTGAGCCAAATGGAGTTGTTCTCCCACAAGAACCACTCGGCTGATCCTTCTTCAATATGCCCTTCACCAACATGCAGTGTTTCCTTGATTGAATTAGCTCTCACACCAATATTTGCGTCTAGAGCCTTTGCATTGAGGGCTATCTGAAAACGGCTGTGGCGCTAAAGTTGCCTGTGAATGTGGAGTTGGTGGCATGTGAAACCCGCATGTGGAGCATTCGTTTCTGTGGGATGCTCTCCCAGATTCATTTCAATCCTAGGCACTCAAAAGGCACTAAGCATAGAGTGTGAAAACTGAGTTTCCTTGAGAGCTGCTTGGAAGCCTGATGGTGTGTGAAGTTAGTGAGCCAAATGGAGTTGTTCTCCCACAAGAACCACTCGGCTGATCCTTCTTCAATATGCCCTTCACCAACATGCAGTGTTTCCTTGATTGAATTAGCTCTCACACCAATATTTGCGTCTAGAGCCTTTGCATTGAGGGCTATCTGAAAACGGCTGTGGCGCTGAAGTTGCCTGTGAATGTGGAGTTGGTGGCATGTGAAACCCGCATGTGCAGCATTCGTTTATGTGGGATGCTGACCAAGCTTCATTTCAGTCCTAGGCACTCATAGGGCACTAAGCATAGAGTGTGAAAACTGAGTTTCCTTGAGAGCTGCTTGGAAGCCTGATGGTGTGTGAAGTTAGTGAGCCAAATGGAGTTGTTCTCCCCCAAGAACCACTCGGCTGATCCTTCTTCAATATGCCCTTCACCAACATGCAGTGTTTCCTTGATTGAATTAGCTCTCACACCAATATTTGTGTCTAGAACCTTTGCATTGAGGGCTATCTGAAAACGGCTGTGGCGCTAAAGTTGCCTGTGAATGTGGAGTTGGTGGCATGTGAAACCCGCATGTGGAGCATTCGTTTGTGTGGGATGCTCTCCCAGATTCATTTCAATCCTAGGCTCTCAAACTGCACTAAGCATAGAGTGTGAAAACTGAGTTTCCTTGAGAGCTGCTTGGAAGCCTGATGGTGTGTGAAGTTAGTGAGCCTAATGGAGTTGTTCTCCCACAAGAACCACTCGGCTGATCCTTCTTCAATATGCCCTTCACCAGCATGCAGTGTTTCCTTGATTGAATTAGCTCTCACACCAATATTTGCGTCTAGAGCCTTTGCATTGAGGGCTATCTGAAAACGGCTGTGGCGCTGAAGTTGCCTGTGAATGTGGAGTTGGTGGCATGTGAAACCCGCATGTGGAGCATTCGTTTGTGTGGGATGCTGACCAAGCTTCATTTCAGTCCTAGGCACTCAAAGGGCACTAAGCATAGAGTGTGAAACCTGAGTTTCCTTGAGAGCTGCTTGGAAGCCTGATGGTGTGTGAAGTTAGTGAGCCAAATGGAGTTGTTCTCCCACAAGAACCACTCGGCTGATCCTTCTTCAATATGCCCTTCACCAACATGCAGTGTTTCCTTGATTGAATTAGCTCTCACACCAATATTTGCGTCTAGAGCCTTTGCATTGAGGGCTATCTGAAAACGGCTGTGGCGCTGAAGTTGCCTGTGAATGTGGAGTTGGTGGCATGTGAAACCCGCATGTGGAGCATTCGTTTGTGTGGGATGCTGACCAAGCTTCATTTCAGTCCTAGGCACACAAAAGGCACTAAGCATAGAGTGTGAAAACTGAGTTTCCTTGAGAGCTGCTTGGAAGCCTGATGGTGTGTGAAGTTAGTGAGCCAAATGGAGTTGTTCTCCCACAAGAACCACTCGGCTGATCCTTCTTCAATATGCCCTTCACCAACATGCAGTGTTTCCTTGATTGAATTAGCTCTCACACCAATATTTGCGTCTAGAGCCTTTGCATTGAGGGCTATCTGAAAACGGCTGTGGCGCTGAAGTTGCCTGTGAATGTGGAGTTGGTGGCATGTGAAGCCCGCATGTGGAGCATTCGTTTATGTGGGATGCTCTCCAAGCTTCATTTCAGTCCTAGGCACTCATAGGGCACTAAGCATAGAGTGTGAAAACTGAGTTTCCTTGAGAGCTGCTTGGAAGCCTGATGGTGTGTGAAGTTAGTGAGCCAAATGGAGTTGTTCTCCCACAAGAACCACTCGGCTGATCCTTCTTCAATATGCCCTTCACCAACATGCAGTGTTTCCTTGATTGAATTAGCTCTCACACCAATATTTGCGTCTAGAGCCTTTGCATTGAGGGCTATCTGAAAACGGCTGTGGCGCTGAAGTTGCCTGTGAATGTGGAGTTGGTTGCATGTGAAACCCGCATGTGGAGCATTCATTTGTGTGGGATGCTATCCCAGATTATTTTCAATCCTAGGCACTCAAAGGGCACTAAGCATAGAGTGTGAAAACTGAGTTTCCTTGAGAGCTGCTTGGAAGCCTGATGGTGTGTGAAGTTAGTGAGCCAAATGGAGTTGTTCTCCCACAAGAACCACTCGGCTGATCCTTCTTCAATATGCCCTTCACCAACATGAAGTGTTTCCTTGATTGAATTAGCTCTCACACCAATATTTGCGTCTAGAGCCTTTGCATTGAGGGCTATCTGAAAACGGCTGTGGCGCTGAAGTTGCCTGTCAATGTGGAGTTGGTGGCATGTGAAACCCGCATGTGGAGCATTCGTTTGTGTGGGATGCTCTACCAGGTTCAGTTCAGTCCTAGGCACTCAAAGGGGCACTAAGCATAGAGTGTGAAAACTGAGTTTCCTTAAGAGCTGCTTGGAAGCCTGATGGTGTGTGAAGTTAGTGAGCCAAATGGAGTTGTTCTCCCACAAGAACCACTCGGCTGATCCTTCTTCAATATGCCCTTCACCAACATGCAGTGTTTCCTTGATTGAATTAGCTCTCACACCAATATTTGCGTCTAGAGCCTTTGCATTGAGGGCTATCTGAAAACGGCTGTGGCGCTGAAGTTGCCTGTGAATGTGGAAGTTGGTGGCATGTGAAACCCGCATGTGGAGCATTCGTTTGTGTGGGATGCTGACCAAGCTTCATTTCAGTCCTAGGCACTCAAAGGGCACTAAGCATAGAGTGTGAAACCTGAGTTTCCTTGAGAGCTGCTTGGAAGCCTGATGGGTGTGTGAAGTTAGTGAGCCAAATGGAGTTGTTCTCCCACAAGAACCACTCGGCTGATCCTTCTTCAATATGCCCTTCACCAACATGCAGTGTTTCCTTGATTGAATTAGCTCTCACACCAATATTTGCGTCTAGAGCCTTTGCATTGAGGGCTATCTGAAAACAGCTGTGGCGCTGAAGTTGCCTGTGAATGTGGAGTTGGTGGCATGTGAAACCCGCATGTGGAGCATTCATTTGTGTGGGATGCTGACCAAGCTTCATTTCAGTCCTAGGCACACAAAGGGCACTAAGCATAGAGTGTGAAACCTGAGTTTCCTTGAGAGCTGCTTGGAAGCCTGATGGTGTGTGAAGTTAGTGAGCCAAATGGAGTTGTTCTCCCACAAGAACCACTCGCTGATCCTTCTTCAATATGCCCTCACCAACATGCAGTGTTTCCTTGATTGAATTAGCTCTCACACCAATATTTGCGTCTAGAGCCTTTGCATTGAGGGCTATCTGAAAACGGCTGTGGCGCTGAAGTTGCCTGTCAATGTGGAGTTGGTGGCATGTGAAACCCGCATGTGGAGCATTCGTTTGTGTGGGATGCTCTACCAGGTTCATTTCAGTCCTAGGCACTCATAGGGCACTAAGCATAGAGTGTGAAAACTGAGTTTCCTTGAGAGCTGCTTGGAAGCCTGATGGTGTGTGAAGTTAGTGAGCCAAATGGAGTTGTTCTCCCACAAGAACCACTCGGCTGATCCTTCTTCAATATGCCCTTCACCAACATGCAGTGTTTCCTTGATTGAATTAGCTCTCACACCAATATTTGCGTCTAGAGCCTTTGCATTGAGGGCTATCTGAAAACGGCTGTGGCGCTAAAGTTGCCTGTGAATGTGGAGTTGGTGGCATGTGAAACCCGCATGTGGAGCATTCGTTTGTGTGGGATGCTCTCCCAGATTCATTTCAATCCTAGGCTCTCAAACTGCACTAAGCATAGAGTGGTGAAAACTGAGTTTCCTTGAGAGCTGCTTGGAAGCCTGATGGTGTGTGAAGTTAGTGAGCCTAATGGAGTTGTTCTCCCACAAGAACCACTCGGCTGATCCTTCTTGAATATGCCCTTCACTAGCATGCAGTGTTTCCTTGATTGAATTAGCTCTCACACCAATATTTGCGTCTAGAGCCTTTGCATTGAGGGCTATCTGAAAACGGCTGTGGCGCTGAAGTTGCCTGTGAATGTGGAGTTGGTGGCATGTGAAACCCGCATGTGGAGCATTCGTTTGTGTGGGATGCTGACCAAGCTTCATTTCAGTCCTAGGCACACAAAAGGCACTAAGCATAGAGTGTGAAAACTGAGTTTCCTTGAGAGCTGCTTGGAAGCCTGATGGTGTGTGAAGTTAGTGAGCCAAATGGAGTTGTTCTCCCACAAGAACCACTCGGCTGATCCTTCTTCAATATGCCCTTCACCAACATGCAGTGTTTCCTTGATTGAATTAGCTCTCACACCAATATTTGCGTCTAGAGCCTTTGCATTGAGGGCTATCTGAAAATGGCTGTGGCGCTAAAGTTGCCTGTGAATGTGGAGTTGGTGGCATGTGAAACCCGCATGTGGAGCATTCGTTTCTGTGGGATGCTCTCCCAGATTCATTTCAATCCTAGGCACTCAAAGGGCACTAAGCATAGAGTGTGAAACCTGAGTTTCCTTGAGAGCTGCTTGGAAGCCTGATGGTGTGCGAAGTTAGTGAGCCAAATGGAGTTGTTCTCCCACAAGAACCACTCGGCTGATCCTTCTTCAATATGCCCTTCACCAACATGCAGTGTTTCCTTGATTGAATTAGCTCTCACACCAATATTTGCGTCTAGAGCCTTTGCATTGAGGGCTATCTGAAAACGGCTGTGGCGCTGAAGTTGCCTGTGAATGTGGAGTTGGTGGCATGTGAAACCCGCATGTGGAGCATTCGTTTGTGTGGGATGCTGACCAAGCTTCATTTCAGTCCTAGGCACTCAAAGGGCACTAAGCATAGAGTGTGAAACCTGAGTTTCCTTGAGAGCTGCTTGGAAGCCTGATGGTGTGTGAAGTTAGTGAGCCAAATGGAGTTGTTCTCCCACAAGAACCACTCGGCTGATCCTTCTTCAATATGCCCTTCACCAACATGCAGTGTTTCCTTGATTGAATTAGCTCTCACACCAATATTTGCGTCTAGAGCCTTTGCATTGAGGGCTATCTGAAAACGGCTGTGGCGCTGAAGTTGCCTGTGAATGTGGAGTTGGTGGCATGTGAAACCCGCATGTGGAGCATTCGTTTGTGTGGGATGCTGACCAAGCTTCATTTCAGTCCTAGGCACACAAAAGGCACTAAGCATAGAGTGTGAAAACTGAGTTTCCTTGAGAGCTGCTTGGAAGCCTGATGGTGTGTGAAGTTAGTGAGCCAAATGGAGTTGTTCTCCCACAAGAACCACTCGGCTGATCCTTCTTCAATATGCCCTTCACCAACATGCAGTGTTTCCTTGATTGAATTAGCTCTCACACCAATATTTGCGTCTAGAGCCTTTGCAGTGAGGGCTATCTGAAAACGGCTGTGGCGCTGAAGTTGCCTGTGAATGTGGAGTTGGTGGCATGTGAAGCCCGCATGTGGAGCATTCGTTTGTGTGGGATGCTGACCAAGCTTCATTTCAGTCCTAGGCACACAAAAGGCACTAAGCATAGAGTGTGAAAACTGAGTTTCCTTGAGAGCTGCTTGGAAGCCTGATGGTGTGTGAAGTTAGTGAGCCAAATGGAGTTGTTCTCCCACAAGAACCACTCGGCTGATCCTTCTTCAATATGCCCTTCACCAACATGCAGTGTTTCCTTGATTGAATTAGCTCTCACACCAATATTTGCGTCTAGAGCCTTTGCAGTGAGGGCTATCTGAAAACGGCTGTGGCGCTGAAGTTGCCTGTGAATGTGGAATTGGTGGCATGTGAAGCCCGCATGTGGAGCATTCGTTTATGTGGGATGCTCTCCAAGCTTAATTTCAGTCCTAGGCACTCATAGGGCACTAAGCATAGAGTGTGAAACCTGAGTTTCCTTGAGAGCTGGTTGGAAGCCTGATGGTGTGTGAAGTTAGTGAGCCAAATGGAGTTGTTCTCCCACAAGAACCACTCGGCTGATCCTTCTTCAATATGCCCTTCACCAACATGCAGTGTTTCCTTGATTGAATTAGCTCTCACACCAATATTTGCGTCTAGAGCCTTTGCAGTGAGGGCTATCTGAAAATGGCTGTGGCGCTGAAGTTGCCTGTGAATGTGGAGTTGGTTGCATGTGAAACCCGCATGTGGAGCATTCGTTTGTGTGGGATGCTATCCCAGATTCATTTCAATCCTAGGCACTCAAAGGGCACTAAGCATAGAGTGTGAAAACTGAGTTTCCTTGAGAGCTGCTTGGAAGCCTGATGGTGTGTGAAGTTAGTGAGCCAAATGGAGTTGTTCTCCCACAAGAACCACTCGGCTGATCCTTCTTCAATATGCCCTTCACCAACATGCAGTGTTTCCTTGATTGAATTAGCTCTCACACCAATATTTGCGTCTAGAGCCTTTGCATTGAGGGCTATCTGAAAACGGCTGTGGCGCTGAAGTTGCCTGTGAATGTGGAGTTGGTGGCATGTGAAACCCGCATGTGGAGCATTCGTTTGTGTGGGATGCTGACCAAGCTTCATTTCAGTCCTAGGCACACAAAAGGCACTAAGCATAGAGTGTGAAAACTGAGTTTCCTTGAGAGCTGCTTGGAAGCCTGATGGTGTGTGAAGTTAGTGAGCCAAATGGAGTTGTTCTCCCACAAGAACCACTCGGCTGATCCTTCTTCAATATGCCCTTCACCAACATGCAGTGTTTCCTTGATTGAATTAGCTCTCACACCAATATTTGCGTCTAGAGCCTTTGCATTGAGGGCTATCTGAAAACGGCTGTGGCGCTGAAGTTGCCTGTGAATGTGGAGTTGGTGGCATGTGAAACCCGCATGTGCAGCATTCGTTTATGTGGGATGCTCTCCAAGCTTAATTTCAGTCCTAGGCACTCATAGGGCACTAAGCATAGAGTGTGAAAACTGAGTTTCCTTGAGAGCTGCTTGGAAGCCTGATGGTGTGTGAAGTTAGTGAGCCAAATGGAGTTGTTCTCCCACAAGAACCACTCGGCTGATCCTTCTTCAATATGCCCTTCACCAGCATGCAGTGTTTCCTTGATTGAATTAGCTCTCACACCAATATTTGCGTCTAGATCCTTTGCATTGAGGGCTATCTGAAAACGGCTGTGGCGCTGAAGTTGCCTGTGAATGTGGAGTTGGTGGCATGTGAAACCCGCATGTGGAGCATTCGTTTGTGTGGGATGCTGACCAAGCTTCATTTCAGTCCTAGGCACACAAAGGGCACCAAGCATAGAGTGTGAAACCTGAGTTTCCTTGAGAGCTGCTTGGAAGCCTGATGGTGTGTGAAGTTAGTGAGCCAAATGGAGTTGTTCTCCCACAAGAACCACTCGGCTGATCCTTCTTCAATATGCCCTTCACCAACATGCAGTGTTTCCTTGATTGAATTAGCTCTCACACCAATATTTGCGTCTAGAGCCTTTGCATTGAGGGCTATCTGAAAACGGCTGTGGCGCTGAAGTTGCCTGTGAATGTGGAGTTGGTGGCATGTGAAACCCGCATGTGGAGCATTCGTTTGTGTGGGATGCTGACCAAGCTTCATTTCAGTCCTAGGCACACAAAAGGCACTAAGCATAGAGTGTGAAAACTGAGTTTCCTTGAGAGCTGCTTGGAAGCCTGATGGTGTGTGAAGTTAGTGAGCCAAATGGAGTTGTTCTCCCACAAGAACCACTCGGCTGATCCTTCTTCAATATGCCCTTCACCAACATGCAGTGTTTCCTTGATTGAATTAGCTCTCACACCAATATTTGCGTCTAGAGCCTTTGCATTGAGGGCTATCTGAAAATGGCTGTGGCGCTAAAGTTGCCTGTGAATGTGGAGTTGGTGGCATGTGAAACCCGCATGTGGAGCATTCGTTTCTGTGGGATGCTCTCCCAGATTCATTTCAAACCTAGGCACTCAAAGGGCACTAAGCATAGAGTGTGAAAACTGAGTTTCCTTGAGAGCTGCTTGGAAGCCTGATGGTGTGCGAAGTTAGTGAGCCAAATGGAGTTGTTCTCCCACAAGAACCACTCGGCTGATCCTTCTTCAATATGCCCTTCACCAACATGCAGTGTTTCCTTGATTGAATTAGCTCTCACACCAATATTTGCGTCTAGAGCCTTTGCATTGAGGGCTATCTGAAAACGGCTGTGGTGCTGAAGTTGCCTGTGAATGTGGAGTTGGTGGCATGTGAAACCCGCATGTGGAGCATTCGTTTGTGTGGGATGCTGACCAAGCTTCATTTCAGTCCTAGGCACTCAAAGGGCACTAAGCATAGAGTGTGAAACCTGAGTTTCCTTGAGAGCTGCTTGGAAGCCTGATGGTGTGTGAAGTTAGTGAGCCAAATGGAGTTGTTCTCCCACAAGAACCACTCGGCTGATCCTTCTTCAATATGCCCTTCACCAACATGCAGTGTTTCCTTGATTGGATTAGCTCTCACACCAATATTTGCGTCTAGAGCCTTTGCATTGAGGGCTATCTGAAAACGGCTGTGGCGCTGAAGTTGCCTGTGAATGTGGAGTTGGTGGCATGTGAAACCCGCATGTGGAGCATTCGTTTGTGTGGGATGCTGACCAAGCTTCATTTCAGTCCTAGGCACACAAAAGGCACTAAGCATAGAGTGTGAAAACTGAGTTTCCTTGAGAGCTGCTTGGAAGCCTGATGGTGTGTGAAGTTAGTGAGCCAAATGGAGTTGTTCTCCCACAAGAACCACTCGGCTGATCCTTCTTCAATATGCCCTTCACCAACATGCAGTGTTTCCTTGATTGAATTAGCTCTCACACCAATATTTGCGTCTAGAGCCTTTGCATTGAGGGCTATCTGAAAACGGCTGTGGCGCTGAAGTTGCCTGTGAATGTGGAGTTGGTGGCATGTGAAACCCGCATGTGCAGCATTCGTTTATGTGGGATGCTCTCCAAGCTTAATTTCAGTCCTAGGCACTCATAGGGCACTAAGCATAGAGTGTGAAACCTGAGTTTCCTTGAGAGCTGCTTGGAAGCCTGATGGTGTGTGAAGTTAGTGAGCCAAATGGAGTTGTTCTCCCACAAGAACCACTCGGCTGATCCTTCTTCAATATGCCCTTCACCAACATGCAGTGTTTCCTTGATTGAATTAGCTCTCACACCAATATTTGCGTCTAGAGCCTTTGCATTGAGGGCTATCTGAAAACGGCTGTGGCGCTGAAGTTGCCTGTGAATGTGGAGTTGGTGGCATGTGAAACCCGCATGTGGAGCATTCGTTTGTGTGGGATGCTCTACTAGATTCATTTCAATCCTAGGCACTCAAAGGGCACTAAGCATAGAGTGTGAAAACTGAGTTTCCTTGAGAGCTGCTTGGAAGCCTGATGGTGTGTGAAGTTAGTGAGCCAAATGGAGTTGTTCTCCCACAAGAACCACTCGGCTGATCCTTCTTCAATATGCCCTTCACCAGCCTGCAGTGTTTCCTTGATTGAATTAGCTCTCACACCAATATTTGCGTCTAGAGCCTTTGCATTGAGGGCTATCTGAAAACGGCTGTGGCGCTGAAGTTGCCTGTGAATGTGGAGTTGGTGGCATGTGAAACCCGCATGTGGAGCATTCGTTTGTGTGGGATGCTGACCAAGCTTCATTTCAGTCCTAGGCACACAAAGGGCACTAAGCATAGAGTGTGAAAACTGAGTTTCCTTGAGAGCTGCTTGGAAGCCTGATGGTGTGTGAAGTTAGTGAGCCAAATGGAGTTGTTCTCCCACAAGAACCACTCGGCTGATCCTTCTTCAATATGCCCTTCACCAACATGCAGTGTTTCCTTGATTGAATTAGCTCTCACACCAATATTTGCGTCTAGAGCCTTTGCATTGAGGGCTATCTGAAAACGGCTGTGGCGCTGAAGTTGCCTGTGAATGTGGAGTTGGTGGCATGTGAAACCCGCATGTGGAGCATTCGTTTGTGTGGGATGCTGACCAAGCTTCATTTCAGTCCTAGGCACACAAAAGGCACTAAGCATAGAGTGTGAAACCTGAGTTTCCTTGAGAGCTGCTTGGAAGCCTGATGGTGTGTGAAGTTAGTGAGCCAAATGGAGTTGTTCTCCCACAAGAACCACTCGGCTGATCCTTCTTCAATATGCCCTTCACCAACATGAAGTGTTTCCTTGATTGAATTAGCTCTCACACCAATATTTGCGTCTAGAGCCTTTGCATTGAGGGCTATCTGAAAACGGCTGTGGCGCTGAAGTTGCCTGTGAATGTGGAGTTGGTGGCATGTGAAACCCGCATGTGGAGCATTCGTTTGTGTGGGATGCTGACCAAGCTTCATTTCAGTCCTAGGCACTCAAAGGGCACTAAGCATAGAGTGTGAAAACTGAGTTTCCTTGAGAGTTGCTTGGAAGCCTGATGGTGTGTGAAGTTAGTGAGCCAAATGGAGTTGTTCTCCCACAAGAACCACTCGGCTGATCCTTCTTCAATATGCCCTTCACCAACATGCAGTGTTTCCTTGATTGAATTAGCTCTCACACCAATATTTGCGTCTAGAGCCTTTGCATTGAGGGCTATCTGAAAACGGCTGTGGCGCTGAAGTTGCCTGTGAATGTGGAGTTGGTGGCATGTGAAACCCGCATGTGGAGCATTCGTTTGTGTGGGATGCTCTACTAGATTCATTTCAATCCTAGGCACTCAAAGGGCACTAAGCATAGAGTGTGAAAACTGAGTTTCCTTGAGAGCTGCTTGGAAGCCTGATGGTGTGTGAAGTTAGTGAGCCAAATGGAGTTGTTCTCCCACAAGAACCACTCGGCTGATCCTTCTTCAATATGCCCTTCACCAGCATGCAGTGTTTCCTTGATTGAATTAGCTTTCACACCAATATTTGCGTCTAGAGCCTTTGCATTGAGGGCTATCTGAAAACGGCTGTGGCGCTGAAGTTGCCTGTGAATGTGGAGTTGGTGGCATGTGAAACCCGCATGTGGAGCATTCGTTTGTGTGGGATGCTGACCAAGCTTCATTTCAGTCCTAGGCACACAAAGGGCACTAAGCATAGAGTGTGAAACCTGAGTTTCCTTGAGAGCTGCTTGGAAGCCTGATGGTGTGTGAAGTTAGTGAGCCAAATGGAGTTGTTCTCCCACAAGAACCACTCGGCTGATCCTTCTTCAATATGCCCTTCACCAACATGCAGTGTTTCCTTGATTGAATTAGCTCTCACACCAATATTTGCGTCTAGAGCCTTTTCAGTGAGGGCTATCTGAAAACGGCTGTGGTGCTGAAGTTGCCTGTGAATGTGGAGTTGGTGGCATGTGAAACCCGCATGTGGAGCATTCGTTTGTGTGGGATGCTGACCAAGCTTCATTTCAGTCCTAGGCACTCAAAGGGCACTAAGCATAGAGTGTGAAACCTGAGTTTCCTTAAGAGCTGCTTGGAAGCCTGATGGTGTGTGAAGTTAGTGAGCCAAATGGAGTTGTTCTCCCACAAGAACCACTCGGCTGATCCTTCTTCAATATGCCCTTCACCAACATGCAGTGTTTCCTTGATTGAATTAGCTCTCACACCAATATTTGCGTCTAGAGCCTTTGCATTGAGGGCTATCTGAAAACGGCTGTGGCGCTGAAGTTGCCTGTGAATGTGGAGTTGGTGGCATGTGAAACCCGCATGTGGAGCATTCGTTTGTGTGGGATGCTGACCAAGCTTCATTTCAGTCCTAGGCACACAAAGGGCACTAAGCATAGAGTGTGAAACCTGAGTTTCCTTGAGAGCTGCTTGGAAGCCTGATGGTGTGTGAAGTTAGTGAGCCAAATGGAGTTGTTCTCCCACAAGAACCACTCGGCTGATCCTTCTTCAATATGCCCTTCACCAACATGAAGTGTTTCCTTGATTGAATTAGCTCTCACACCAATATTTGCGTCTAGAGCCTTTGCATTGAGGGCTATCTGAAAACGGCTGTGGCGCTGAAGTTGCCTGTGAATGTGGAGTTGGTGGCATGTGAAACCCGCATGTGGAGCATTCGTTTATGTGGGATGCTCTCCAAGCTTAATTTCAGTCCTAGGCACTCATAGGGCACTAAGCATAGAGTGTGAAAACTGAGTTTCCTTGAGAGCTGCTTGGAAGCCTGATGGTGTGTGAAGTTAGTGAGCCAAATGGAGTTGTTCTCCCACAAGAACCACTCGGTTGATCCTTCTTCAATATGCCCTTCACCAACATGCAGTGTTTCCTTGATTGAATTAGCTCTCACACCAATATTTGCGTCTAGAGCCTTTGCATTGAGGGCTATCTGAAAATGGCTGTGGCGCTAAAGTTGCCTGTGAATGTGGAGTTGGTGGCATGTGAAACCCGCATGTGGAGCATTCGTTTCTGTGGGATGCTCTCCCAGATTCATTTCAATCCTAGGCACTCAAAAGGCACTAAGCATAGAGTGTGAAAACTGAGTTTCCTTGAGAGCTGCTTGGAAGCCTGATGGTGTGTGAAGTTAGTGAGCCAAATGGAGTTGTTCTCCCACAAGAACCACTCGGCTGATCCTTCTTCAATATGCCCTTCACCAACATGCAGTGTTTCCTTGATTGAATTAGCTCTCACACCAATATTTGCGTCTAGAGCCTTTGCATTGAGGGCTATCTGAAAACGGCTGTGGTGCTGAAGTTGCCTGTGAATGTGGAGTTGGTGGCATGTGAAACCCGCATGTGGAGCATTCGTTTGTGTGGGATGCTGACCCAGCTTCATTTCAGTCCTAGGCACACAAAGGGCACTAAGCATAGAGTGTGAAACCTGAGTTTCCTTGAGAGCTGCTTGGAAGCCTGATGGTGTGTGAAGTTAGTGAGCCAAATGGAGTTGTTCTCCCACAAGAACCACTCGGCTGATCCTTCTTCAATATGCCCTTCACCAACATGCAGTGTTTCCTTGATTGAATTAGCTCTCACACCAATATTTGCGTCTAGATCCTTTGCATTGAGGGCTATCTGAAAACGGCTGTGGCGCTGAAGTTGCCTGTGAATGTGGAGTTGGTGGCATGTGAAACCCGCATGTGGAGCATTCGTTTGTGTGGGATGCTCTAATACGTTCATTTCAGTCCTAGGCACTCAAAGGGCACTAAGCATAGAGTGTGAAAACTGAGTTTCCTTGAGAGCTGCTTGGAAGCCTGATGGTGTGTGAAGTTAGTGAGCCAAATGGAGTTGTTCTCCCACAAGAACCACTCGGCTGATCCTTCTGCAATATGCCCTTCTCCAACATGCAGTGTTTCTTTGATTGAATTAGCTCTCACACCAATATTTGCGTCTAGAGCCTTTGCATTGAGGGCTATCTGAAAACGGCTGTGGCGCTAAAGTTGCCTGTGAATGTGGAGTTGGTGGCATGTGAAACCCGCATGTGCAGCATTCGTTTGTGTGGGATGCTCTAATACGTTCATTTCAGTCCTAGGCACTCAAAGGGCACTAAGCATAGAGTGTGAAAACTGAGTTTCCTTGAGAGCTGCTTGGAAGCCTGATGGTGTGTGAAGTTAGTGAGCCAAATGGAGTTGTTCTCCCACAAGAACCACTCGGCTGATCCTTCTGCAATATGCCCTTCACCAACATGCAGTGTTACTTTGATTGAATTAGCTCTCACACCAATATTTGCGTCTAGAGCCTTTGCATTGAGGGCTATCTGAAAACGGCTGTGGCGCTAAAGTTGCCTGTGAATGTGGAGTTGGTGGCATGTGAAACCCGCATGTGGAGCATTCGTTTGTGTGGGATGCTGACCAAGCTTCATTTCAGTCCTAGGCACTCAAAGGGCACTAAGCATAGAGTGTGAAACCTGAGTTTCCTTGAGAGCTGCTTGGAAGCCTGATGTTGTGTGAAGTTAGTGAGCCAAATGGAGTTGTTCTCCCACAAGAACCACTCGGCTGATCCTTCTTCAATATGCCCTTCACCAACATGCAGTGTTTCCTTGATTGAATTAGCTCTCACACCAATATTTGCGTCTAGAGCCTTTGCATTGAGGGCTATCTGAAAACGGCTGTGGCGCTGAAGTTGCCTGTGAATGTGGAGTTGGTGGCATGTGAAACCCGCATGTGGAGCATTCGTTTGTGTGGGATGTTCTACCAGGTTCATTCCTAGATAATGCACTCAAAGGGCACTAAGCATAGAGTGTGAAAACTGAGTTTCCTTGAGAGCTGCTTGGAAGCCTGATGGTGTGTGAAGTTAGTGAGCCAAATGGAGTTGTTCTCCCACAAGAACCACTTGGCTGATCCTTCTTCAATATGCCCTTCACCAACATGCAGTGTTTCCTTGATTGAATTAGCTCTCACACCAATATTTGCGTCTAGAGCCTTTGCATTGAGGGCTATCTGAAAACGGCTGTGGCGCTGAAGTTGCCTGTCAATGTGGAGTTGGTGGCATGTGAAACCCGCATGTGCAGCATTCGTTTATGTGGGATGCTCTCCAAGCTTAATTTCAGTCCTAGGCACTCATAGGGCACTAAGCATAGAGTGTGAAACCTGAGTTTCCTTGAGAGCTGCTTGGAAGCCTGATGGTGTGTGAAGTTAGTGAGCCAAATGGAGTTGTTCTCCCACAAGAACCACTCGGCTGATCCTTCTTCAATATGCCCTTCACCAACATGCAGTGTTTCCTTGATTGAATTAGCTCTCACACCAATATTTGCGTCTAGAGCCTTTGCATTGAGGGCTATCTGAAAACGGCTGTGGCGCTTAAGTTGCCTGTGAATGTGGAGTTGGTGGCATGTGAAACCCGCATGTGGAGCATTCGTTTGTGTGGGATGCTGACCAAGCTTCATTTCAGTCCTAGGCACTCAAAGGGCACTAAGCATAGAGTGTGAAAACTGAGTTTCCTTGAGAGCTGCTTGGAAGCCTGATGGTGTGTGAAGTTAGTGAGCCAAATGGAGTTGTTCTCCCACAAGAACCACTCGGCTGATCCTTCTTCAATATGCCCTTCACCAACATGCAGTGTTTCCTTGATTGAATTAGCTCTCACACCAATATTTGCGTCTAGAGCCTTTGCATTGAGGGCTATCTGCAAACGGCTGTGGCGCTGAAGTTGCCTGTGAATGTGGAGTTGGTGGCATGTGAAACCCGCATGTGGAGCATTCGTTTGTGTGGGATGCTGACCAAGCTTCATTTCAGTCCTAGGCACACAAAAGGCACTAAGCATAGAGTGTGAAAACTGAGTTTCCTTGAGAGCTGCTTGGAAGCCTGATGGTGTGTGAAGTTAGTGAGCCAAATGGAGTTGTTCTCCCACAAGAACCACTCGGCTGATCCTTCTTCAATATGCCCTTCACCAACATGCAGTGTTTCCTTGATTGAATTAGCTCTCACACCAATATTTGCGTCTAGAGCCTTTGCATTGAGGGCTATCTGAAAACGGCTGTGGGGCTGAAGTTGCCTGTGAATGTGGAGTTTTGGCATGTGAAACCCGCATGTGGAGCATTCGTTTGTGTGGGATGCTCTACCAGGTTCATTCCTAGATAATGCACTCAAAGGGCACTAAGCATAGAGTGTGAAAACTGAGTTTCCTTGAGAGCTGCTTGGAAGCCTGATGGTGTGTGAAGTTAGTGAGCCAAATGGAGTTGTTCTCCCACAAGAACCACTCGGCTGATCCTTCTTCAATATGCCCTTCACCAACATGCAGTGTTTCCTTGATTGAATTAGCTCTCACACCAATATTTGCGTCTAGAGCCTTTGCATTGAGGGCTATCTGAAAACGGCTGTGGCGCTGAAGTTGCCTGTGAATGTGGAGTTGGTGGCATGTGAAACCCGCATGTGGAGCATTCGTTTGTGTGGGATGCTCTCCCAGATTCATTTCAATCCTAGGCACTCAAAGGGCACTTAGCATAGAGTGTGAAAACTGAGTTTCCTTGAGAGCTGCTTGGAAGCCTGATGGTGTGTGAAGTTAGTGAGCCAAATGGAGTTGTTCTCCCACAAGAACCACTCGGCTGATCCTTCTTCAATATGCCCTTCACCAGCATGCAGTGTTTCCTTGATTGAATTAGCTCTCACACCAATATTTGCGTCTAGAGCCTTTGCATTGAGGGCTATCTGAAAACGGCTGTGGCGCTGAAGTTGCCTGTGAATGTGGAGTTGGTGGCATGTGAAACCCGCATGTGGAGCATTCGTTTGTGTGGGATGCTGACCAAGCTTCATTTCAGTCCTAGGCACTCATAGGGCACTAAGCCTAGAGTGTGAAAACTGAGTTTCCTTGAGAGCTGCTTGGAAGCCTGATGGTGTGTGAAGTTAGTGAGCCAAATGGAGTTGTTCTCCCACAAGAACCACTCGGCTGATCCTTCTTCAATATGCCCTTCACCAACATGCAGTGTTTCCTTGATTGAATTAGCTCTCACACCAATATTTGCGTCTAGAGCCTTTGCATTGAGGGCTATCTGAAAACGGCTGTGGCGCTGAAGTTGCCTGTGAATGTGGAGTTGGTGGCATGTGAAACCCGCATGTGGAGCATTCGTTTGTGTGGGATGCTCTACTAGATTCATTTCAATCCTAGGCACTCAAAGGGCACTAAGCATAGAGTGTGAAAACTGAGTTTCCTTGAGAGCTGCTTGGAAGCCTGATGGTGTGTGAAGTTAGTGAGCCAAATGGAGTTGTTCTCCCACAAGAACCACTCGACTGATCCTTCTTCAATATGCCCTTCACCAGCATGCAGTGTTTCCTTGATTGAATTAGCTCTCACACCAATATTTGCGTCTAGAGCCTTTGCATTGAGGGCTATCTGAAAACGGCTGTGGCGCTGAAGTTGCCTGTGAATGTGGAGTTGGTGGCATGTGAAACCCGCATGTGGAGCATTCGTTTGTGTGGGATGCTGACCAAGCTTCATTTCAGTCCTAGGCACACAAAGGGCACTAAGCATAGAGTGTGAAACCTGAGTTTCCTTGAGAGCTGCTTGGAAGCCTGATGGTGTGTGAAGTTAGTGAGCCAAATGGAGTTGTTCTCCCACAAGAACCACTCGGCTGATCCTTCTTCAATATGCCCTTCACCAACATGCAGTGTTTCCTTGATTGAATTAGCTCTCACACCAATATTTGCATCTAGAGCCTTTGCAGTGAGGGCTATCTGAAAACGGCTGTGGTGCTGAAGTTGCCTGTGAATGTGGAGTTGGTGGCATGTGAAACCCGCATGTGCAGCATTCGTTTGTGTGGGATGCTGACCAAGCTTCATTTCAGTCCTAGGCACACAAAGGGCACTAAGCATAGAGTGTGAAAACTGAGTTTCCTTGAGAGCTGCTTGGAAGCCTGATGGTGTGTGAAGTTAGTGAGCCAAATGGAGTTGTTCTCCCACAAGAACCACTCGGCTGATCCTTCTTCAATATGCCCTTCACCAACATGCAGTGTTTCCTTGATTGAATTAGCTCTCACACCAATATTTGCGTCTAGAGCCTTTGCATTGAGGGCTATCTGAAAACGGCTGTGGCGCTGAAGTTGCCTGTGAATGTGGAGTTGGTGGCATGTGAAACCCGCATGTGGAGCATTCGTTTGTGTGGGATGCTGACCAAGCTTCATTTCAGTCCTAGGCACTCAAAGGGCACTAAGCATAGAGTGTGAAAACTGAGTTTCCTTGAGAGTTGCTTGGAAGCCTGATGGTGTGTGAAGTTAGTGAGCCAAATGGAGTTGTTCTCCCACAAGAACCACTCGGCTGATCCTTCTTCAATATGCCCTTCACCAGCATGCAGTGTTTCCTTGATTGAATTAGCTCTCACACCAATATTTGCGTCTAGATCCTTTGCATTGAGGGCTATCTGAAAACGGCTGTGGCGCTGAAGTTGCCTGTGAATGTGGAGTTGGTGGCATGTGAAACCCGCATGTGGAGCATTCGTTTGTGTGGGATGCTGACCAAGCTTCATTTCAGTCCTAGGCACACAAAGGGCACCAAGCATAGAGTGTGAAACCTGAGTTTCCTTGAGAGCTGCTTGGAAGCCTGATGGTGTGTGAAGTTAGTGAGCCAAATGGAGTTGTTCTCCCACAAGAACCACTCGGCTGATCCTTCTTCAATATGCCCTTCACCAACATGCAGTGTTTCCTTGATTGAATTAGCTCTCACACCAATATTTGCGTCTAGAGCCTTTGCATTGAGGGCTATCTGAAAACGGCTGTGGCGCTGAAGTTGCCTGTGAATGTGGAGTTGGTGGCATGTGAAACCCGCATGTGGAGCATTCGTTTGTGTGGGATGCTGACCAAGCTTCATTTCAGTCCTAGGCACACAAAAGGCACTAAGCATAGAGTGTGAAAACTGAGTTTCCTTGAGAGCTGCTTGGAAGCCTGATGGTGTGTGAAGTTAGTGAGCCAAATGGAGTTGTTCTCCCACAAGAACCACTCGGCTGATCCTTCTTCAATATGCCCTTCACCAACATGCAGTGTTTCCTTGATTGAATTAGCTCTCACACCAATATTTGCGTCTAGAGCCTTTGCATTGAGGGCTATCTGAAAATGGCTGTGGCGCTAAAGTTGCCTGTGAATGTGGAGTTGGTGGCATGTGAAACCCGCATGTGGAGCATTCGTTTCTGTGGGATGCTCTCCCAGATTCATTTCAAACCTAGGCACTCAAAGGGCACTAAGCATAGAGTGTGAAAACTGAGTTTCCTTGAGAGCTGCTTGGAAGCCTGATGGTGTGCGAAGTTAGTGAGCCAAATGGAGTTGTTCTCCCACAAGAACCACTCGGCTGATCCTTCTTCAATATGCCCTTCACCAACATGCAGTGTTTCCTTGATTGAATTAGCTCTCACACCAATATTTGCGTCTAGAGCCTTTGCATTGAGGGCTATCTGAAAACGGCTGTGGTGCTGAAGTTGCCTGTGAATGTGGAGTTGGTGGCATGTGAAACCCGCATGTGGAGCATTCGTTTGTGTGGGATGCTGACCAAGCTTCATTTCAGTCCTAGGCACTCAAAGGGCACTAAGCATAGAGTGTGAAACCTGAGTTTCCTTGAGAGCTGCTTGGAAGCCTGATGGTGTGTGAAGTTAGTGAGCCAAATGGAGTTGTTCTCCCACAAGAACCACTCGGCTGATCCTTCTTCAATATGCCCTTCACCAACATGCAGTGTTTCCTTGATTGGATTAGCTCTCACACCAATATTTGCGTCTAGAGCCTTTGCATTGAGGGCTATCTGAAAACGGCTGTGGCGCTGAAGTTGCCTGTGAATGTGGAGTTGGTGGCATGTGAAACCCGCATGTGGAGCATTCGTTTGTGTGGGATGCTGACCAAGCTTCATTTCAGTCCTAGGCACACAAAAGGCACTAAGCATAGAGTGTGAAAACTGAGTTTCCTTGAGAGCTGCTTGGAAGCCTGATGGTGTGTGAAGTTAGTGAGCCAAATGGAGTTGTTCTCCCACAAGAACCACTCGGCTGATCCTTCTTCAATATGCCCTTCACCAACATGCAGTGTTTCCTTGATTGAATTAGCTCTCACACCAATATTTGCGTCTAGAGCCTTTGCATTGAGGGCTATCTGAAAACGGCTGTGGCGCTGAAGTTGCCTGTGAATGTGGAGTTGGTGGCATGTGAAACCCGCATGTGCAGCATTCGTTTATGTGGGATGCTCTCCAAGCTTAATTTCAGTCCTAGGCACTCATAGGGCACTAAGCATAGAGTGTGAAACCTGAGTTTCCTTGAGAGCTGCTTGGAAGCCTGATGGTGTGTGAAGTTAGTGAGCCAAATGGAGTTGTTCTCCCACAAGAACCACTCGGCTGATCCTTCTTCAATATGCCCTTCACCAACATGCAGTGTTTCCTTGATTGAATTAGCTCTCACACCAATATTTGCGTCTAGAGACTTTGCATTGAGGGCTATCTGAAAACGGCTGTGGCGCTGAAGTTGCCTGTGAATGTGGAGTTGGTGGCATGTGAAACCCGCATGTGGAGCATTCGTTTGTGTGGGATGCTCTACTAGATTCATTTCAATCCTAGGCACTCAAAGGGCACTAAGCATAGAGTGTGAAAACTGAGTTTCCTTGAGAGCTGCTTGGAAGCCTGATGGTGTGTGAAGTTAGTGAGCCAAATGGAGTTGTTCTCCCACAAGAACCACTCGGCTGATCCTTCTTCAATATGCCCTTCACCAGCCTGCAGTGTTTCCTTGATTGAATTAGCTCTCACACCAATATTTGCGTCTAGAGCCTTTGCATTGAGGGCTATCTGAAAACGGCTGTGGCGCTGAAGTTGCCTGTGAATGTGGAGTTGGTGGCATGTGAAACCCGCATGTGGAGCATTCGTTTGTGTGGGATGCTGACCAAGCTTCATTTCAGTCCTAGGCACACAAAGGGCACTAAGCATAGAGTGTGAAAACTGAGTTTCCTTGAGAGCTGCTTGGAAGCCTGATGGTGTGTGAAGTTAGTGAGCCAAATGGAGTTGTTCTCCCACAAGAACCACTCGGCTGATCCTTCTTCAATATGCCCTTCACCAACATGCAGTGTTTCCTTGATTGAATTAGCTCTCACACCAATATTTGCGTCTAGAGCCTTTGCATTGAGGGCTATCTGAAAACGGCTGTGGCGCTGAAGTTGCCTGTGAATGTGGAGTTGGTGGCATGTGAAACCCGCATGTGGAGCATTCGTTTGTGTGGGATGCTGACCAAGCTTCATTTCAGTCCTAGGCACACAAAAGGCACTAAGCATAGAGTGTGAAACCTGAGTTTCCTTGAGAGCTGCTTGGAAGCCTGATGGTGTGTGAAGTTAGTGAGCCAAATGGAGTTGTTCTCCCACAAGAACCACTCGGCTGATCCTTCTTCAATATGCCCTTCACCAACATGAAGTGTTTCCTTGATTGAATTAGCTCTCACACCAATATTTGCGTCTAGAGCCTTTGCATTGAGGGCTATCTGAAAACGGCTGTGGCGCTGAAGTTGCCTGTGAATGTGGAGTTGGTGGCATGTGAAACCCGCATGTGGAGCATTCGTTTGTGTGGGATGCTGACCAAGCTTCATTTCAGTCCTAGGCACTCAAAGGGCACTAAGCATAGAGTGTGAAAACTGAGTTTCCTTGAGAGTTGCTTGGAAGCCTGATGGTGTGTGAAGTTAGTGAGCCAAATGGAGTTGTTCTCCCACAAGAACCACTCGGCTGATCCTTCTTCAATATGCCCTTCACCAACATGCAGTGTTTCCTTGATTGAATTAGCTCTCACACCAATATTTGCGTCTAGAGCCTTTGCATTGAGGGCTATCTGAAAACGGCTGTGGCGCTGAAGTTGCCTGTGAATGTGGAGTTGGTGGCATGTGAAACCCGCATGTGGAGCATTCGTTTGTGTGGGATGCTCTACTAGATTCATTTCAATCCTAGGCACTCAAAGGGCACTAAGCATAGAGTGTGAAAACTGAGTTTCCTTGAGAGCTGCTTGGAAGCCTGATGGTGTGTGAAGTTAGTGAGCCAAATGGAGTTGTTCTCCCACAAGAACCACTCGGCTGATCCTTCTTCAATATGCCCTTCACCAGCATGCAGTGTTTCCTTGATTGAATTAGCTTTCACACCAATATTTGCGTCTAGAGCCTTTGCATTGAGGGCTATCTGAAAACGGCTGTGGCGCTGAAGTTGCCTGTGAATGTGGAGTTGGTGGCATGTGAAACCCGCATGTGGAGCATTCGTTTGTGTGGGATGCTGACCCAGCTTCATTTCAGTCCTAGGCACACAAAGGGCACTAAGCATAGAGTGTGAAACCTGAGTTTCCTTGAGAGCTGCTTGGAAGCCTGATGGTGTGTGAAGTTAGTGAGCCAAATGGAGTTGTTCTCCCACAAGAACCACTCGGCTGATCCTTCTTCAATATGCCCTTCACCAACATGCAGTGTTTCCTTGATTGAATTAGCTCTCACACCAATATTTGCGTCTAGAGCCTTTTCAGTGAGGGCTATCTGAAAACGGCTGTGGTGCTGAAGTTGCCTGTGAATGTGGAGTTGGTGGCATGTGAAACCCGCATGTGGAGCATTCGTTTGTGTGGGATGCTGACCAAGCTTCATTTCAGTCCTAGGCACTCAAAGGGCACTAAGCATAGAGTGTGAAACCTGAGTTTCCTTAAGAGCTGCTTGGAAGCCTGATGGTGTGTGAAGTTAGTGAGCCAAATGGAGTTGTTCTCCCACAAGAACCACTCGGCTGATCCTTCTTCAATATGCCCTTCACCAACATGCAGTGTTTCCTTGATTGAATTAGCTCTCACACCAATATTTGCGTCTAGAGCCTTTGCATTGAGGGCTATCTGAAAACGGCTGTGGCGCTGAAGTTGCCTGTGAATGTGGAGTTGGTGGCATGTGAAACCCGCATGTGGAGCATTCGTTTGTGTGGGATGCTGACCAAGCTTCATTTCAGTCCTAGGCACACAAAGGGCACTAAGCATAGAGTGTGAAACCTGAGTTTCCTTGAGAGCTGCTTGGAAGCCTGATGGTGTGTGAAGTTAGTGAGCCAAATGGAGTTGTTCTCCCACAAGAACCACTCGGCTGATCCTTCTTCAATATGCCCTTCACCAACATGAAGTGTTTCCTTGATTGAATTAGCTCTCACACCAATATTTGCGTCTAGAGCCTTTGCATTGAGGGCTATCTGAAAACGGCTGTGGCGCTGAAGTTGCCTGTGAATGTGGAGTTGGTGGCATGTAAAACCCGCATGTGGAGCATTCGTTTATGTGGGATGCTCTCCAAGCTTAATTTCAGTCCTAGGCACTCATAGGGCACTAAGCATAGAGTGTGAAACCTGAGTTTCCTTGAGAGCTGCTTGGAAGCCTGATGGTGTGTGAAGTTAGTGAGCCAAATGGAGTTGTTCTCCCACAAGAACCACTCGGCTGATCCTTCTTCAATATGCCCTTCACCAACATGCAGTGTTTCCTTGATTGAATTAGCTCTCACACCAATATTTGCGTCTAGAGCCTTTGCATTGAGGGCTATCTGAAAATGGCTGTGGCGCTAAAGTTGCCTGTGAATGTGGAGTTGGTGGCATGTGAAACCCGCATGTGGAGCATTCGTTTGTGTGGGATGCTCTCCCAGATTCATTTCAATCCTAGGCACTCAAAAGGCACTAAGCATAGAGTGTGAAAACTGAGTTTCCTTGAGAGCTGCTTGGAAGCCTGATGGTGTGTGAAGTTAGTGAGCCAAATGGAGTTGTTCTCCCACAAGAACCACTCGGCTGATCCTTCTTCAATATGCCCTTCACCAACATGCAGTGTTTCCTTGATTGAATTAGCTCTCACACCAATATTTGCGTCTAGAGCCTTTGCATTGAGGGCTATCTGAAAACGGCTGTTGCGCTGAAGTTGCCTGTGAATGTGGAGTTGGTGGCATGTGAAACCCGCATGTGGAGCATTCGTTTGTGTGGGATGCTGACCCAGCTTCATTTCAGTCCTAGGCACACAAAGGGCACTAAGCATAGAGTGTGAAACCTGAGTTTCCTTGAGAGCTGCTTGGAAGCCTGATGGTGTGTGAAGTTAGTGAGCCAAATGGAGTTGTTCTCCCACAAGAACCACTCGGCTGATCCTTCTTCAATATGCCCTTCACCAACATGCAGTGTTTCCTTGATTGAATTAGCTCTCACACCAATATTTGCGTCTAGAGCCTTTGCATTGAGGGCTATCTGAAAACGGCTGTGGCGCTGAAGTTGCCTGTGAATGTGGAGTTGGTGGCATGTGAAACCCGCATGTGGAGCATTCGTTTGTGTGGGATGCTCTAATACGTTCATTTCAGTCCTAGGCACTCAAAGGGCACTAAGCATAGAGTGTGAAAACTGAGTTTCCTTGAGAGCTGCTTGGAAGCCTGATGGTGTGTGAAGTTAGTGAGCCAAATGGAGTTGTTCTCCCACAAGAACCACTCGGCTGATCCTTCTGCAATATGCCCTTCACCAACATGCAGTGTTTCCTTGATTGAATTAGCTCTCACACCAATATTTGCGTCTAGAGCCTTTGCATTGAGGGCTATCTGAAAACGGCTGTGGCGCTAAAGTTGCCTGTGAATGTGGAGTTGGTGGCATGTGAAACCCGCATGTGCAGCATTCGTTTGTGTGGGATGCTCTAATACGTTCATTTCAGTCCTAGGCACTCAAAGGGCACTAAGCATAGAGTGTGAAAACTGAGTTTCCTTGAGAGCTGCTTGGAAGCCTGATGGTGTGTGAAGTTAGTGAGCCAAATGGAGTTGTTCTCCCACAAGAACCACTCGGCTGATCCTTCTGCAATATGCCCTTCACCAACATGCAGTGTTTCTTTGATTGAATTAGCTCTCACACCAATATTTGCGTCTAGAGCCTTTGCATTGAGGGCTATCTGAAAACGGCTGTGGCGCTAAAGTTGCCTGTGAATGTGGAGTTGGTGGCATGTGAAACCCGCATGTGGAGCATTCGTTTGTGTGGGATGCTGACCAAGCTTCATTTCAGTCCTAGGCACTCAAAGGGCACTAAGCATAGAGTGTGAAACCTGAGTTTCCTTGAGAGCTGCTTGGAAGCCTGATGTTGTGTGAAGTTAGTGAGCCAAATGGAGTTGTTCTCCCACAAGAACCACTCGGCTGATCCTTCTTCAATATGCCCTTCACCAACATGCAGTGTTTCCTTGATTGAATTAGCTCTCACACCAATATTTGCGTCTAGAGCCTTTGCATTGAGGGCTATCTGAAAACGGCTGTGGCGCTGAAGTTGCCTGTGAATGTGGAGTTGGTGGCATGTGAAACCCGCATGTGGAGCATTCGTTTGTGTGGGATGTTCTACCAGGTTCATTCCTAGATAATGCACTCAAAGGGCACTAAGCATAGAGTGTGAAAACTGAGTTTCCTTGAGAGCTGCTTGGAAGCCTGATGGTGTGTGAAGTTAGTGAGCCAAATGGAGTTGTTCTCCCACAAGAACCACTTGGCTGATCCTTCTTCAATATGCCCTTCACCAACATGCAGTGTTTCCTTGATTGAATTAGCTCTCACACCAATATTTGCGTCTAGAGCCTTTGCATTGAGGGCTATCTGAAAACGGCTGTGGCGCTGAAGTTGCCTGTCAATGTGGAGTTGGTGGCATGTGAAACCCGCATGTGCAGCATTCGTTTATGTGGGATGCTCTCCAAGCTTAATTTCAGTCCTAGGCACTCATAGGGCACTAAGCATAGAGTGTGAAACCTGAGTTTCCTTGAGAGCTGCTTGGAAGCCTGATGGTGTGTGAAGTTAGTGAGCCAAATGGAGTTGTTCTCCCACAAGAACCACTCGGCTGATCCTTCTTCAATATGCCCTTCACCAACATGCAGTGTTTCCTTGATTGAATTAGCTCTCACACCAATATTTGCGTCTAGAGCCTTTGCATTGAGGGCTATCTGAAAACGGCTGTGGCGCTTAAGTTGCCTGTGAATGTGGAGTTGGTGGCATGTGAAACCCGCATGTGGAGCATTCGTTTGTGTGGGATGCTGACCAAGCTTCATTTCAGTCCTAGGCACTCAAAGGGCACTAAGCATAGAGTGTGAAAACTGAGTTTCCTTGAGAGCTGCTTGGAAGCCTGATGGTGTGTGAAGTTAGTGAGCCAAATGGAGTTGTTCTCCCACAAGAACCACTCGGCTGATCCTTCTTCAATATGCCCTTCACCAACATGCAGTGTTTCCTTGATTGAATTAGCTCTCACACCAATATTTGCGTCTAGAGCCTTTGCATTGAGGGCTATCTGAAAACGGCTGTGGCGCTGAAGTTGCCTGTGAATGTGGAGTTGGTGGCATGTGAAACCCGCATGTGGAGCATTCGTTTGTGTGGGATGCTGACCAAGCTTCATTTCAGTCCTAGGCACACAAAAGGCACTAAGCATAGAGTGTGAAAACTGAGTTTCCTTGAGAGCTGCTTGGAAGCCTGATGGTGTGTGAAGTTAGTGAGCCAAATGGAGTTGTTCTCCCACAAGAACCACTCGGCTGATCCTTCTTCAATATGCCCTTCACCAACATGCAGTGTTTCCTTGATTGAATTAGCTCTCACACCAATATTTGCGTCTAGAGCCTTTGCATTGAGGGCTATCTGAAAACGGCTGTGGGGCTGAAGTTGCCTGTGAATGTGGAGTTTTGGCATGTGAAACCCGCATGTGCAGCATTCGTTTATGTGGGATGCTCTCCAAGCTTCATTTCAGTCCTAGGCACTCATAGGGCACTAAGCATAGAGTGTGAAAACTGAGTTTCCTTGAGAGCTGCTTGGAAGCCTGATGGTGTGTGAAGTTAGTGAGCCAAATGGAGTTGTTCTCCCACAAGAACCACTCGGCTGATCCTTCTTCAATATGCCCTTCACCAACATGCAGTGTTTCCTTGATTGAATTAGCTCTCACACCAATATTTGCGTCTAGAGCCTTTGCATTGAGGGCTATCTGAAAACGGCTGTGGCGCTGAAGTTGCCTGTGAATGTGGAGTTGGTGGCATGTGAAACCCGCATGTGGAGCATTCGTTTGTGTGGGATGCTCTCCCAGATTCATTTCAATCCTAGGCACTCAAAGGGCACTTAGCATAGAGTGTGAAAACTGAGTTTCCTTGAGAGCTGCTTGGAAGCCTGATGGTGTGTGAAGTTAGTGAGCCAAATGGAGTTGTTCTCCCACAAGAACCACTTGGCTGATCCTTCTTCAATATGCCCTTCACCAGCATGCAGTGTTTCCTTGATTGAATTAGCTCTCACACCAATATTTGCGTCTAGAGCCTTTGCATTGAGGGCTATCTGAAAACGGCTGTGGCGCTGAAGTTGCCTGTGAATGTGGAGTTGGTGGCATGTGAAACCCGCATGTGGAGCATTCGTTTCTGTGGGATGCTGACCAAGCTTCATTTCAGTCCTAGGCACTCATAGGGCACTAAGCCTAGAGTGTGAAAACTGAGTTTCCTTGAGAGCTGCTTGGAAGCCTGATGGTGTGTGAAGTTAGTGAGCCAAATGGAGTTGTTCTCCCACAAGAACCACTCGGCTGATCCTTCTTCAATATGCCCTTCACCAACATGCAGTGTTTCCTTGATTGAATTAGCTCTCACACCAATATTTGCGTCTAGAGCCTTTGCATTGAGGGCTATCTGAAAACGGCTGTGGCGCTGAAGTTGCCTGTGAATGTGGAGTTGGTGGCATGTGAAACCCGCATGTGGAGCATTCGTTTGTGTGGGATGCTCTACTAGATTCATTTCAATCCTAGGCACTCAAAGGGCACTAAGCATAGAGTGTGAAAACTGAGTTTCCTTGAGAGCTGCTTGGAAGCCTGATGGTGTGTGAAGTTAGTGAGCCAAATGGAGTTGTTCTCCCACAAGAACCACTCGACTGATCCTTCTTCAATATGCCCTTCACCAGCATGCAGTGTTTCCTTGATTGAATTAGCTCTCACACCAATATTTGCGTCTAGAGCCTTTGCATTGAGGGCTATCTGAAAACGGCTGTGGCGCTGAAGTTGCCTGTGAATGTGGAGTTGGTGGCATGTGAAACCCGCATGTGGAGCATTCGTTTGTGTGGGATGCTGACCAAGCTTCATTTCAGTCCTAGGCACACAAAGGGCACTAAGCATAGAGTGTGAAACCTGAGTTTCCTTGAGAGCTGCTTGGAAGCCTGATGGTGTGTGAAGTTAGTGAGCCAAATGGAGTTGTTCTCCCACAAGAACCACTCGGCTGATCCTTCTTCAATATGCCCTTCACCAACATGCAGTGTTTCCTTGATTGAATTAGCTCTCACACCAATATTTGCATCTAGAGCCTTTGCAGTGAGGGCTATCTGAAAACGGCTGTGGTGCTGAAGTTGCCTGTGAATGTGGAGTTGGTGGCATGTGAAACCCGCATGTGCAGCATTCGTTTGTGTGGGATGCTGACCAAGCTTCATTTCAGTCCTAGGCACACAAAGGGCACTAAGCATAGAGTGTGAAAACTGAGTTTCCTTGAGAGCTGCTTGGAAGCCTGATGGTGTGTGAAGTTAGTGAGCCAAATGGAGTTGTTCTCCCACAAGAACCACTCGGCTGATCCTTCTTCAATATGCCCTTCACCAACATGCAGTGTTTCCTTGATTGAATTAGCTCTCACACCAATATTTGCGTCTAGAGCCTTTGCATTGAGGGCTATCTGAAAACGGCTGTGGCGCTGAAGTTGCCTGTGAATGTGGAGTTGGTGGCATGTGAAACCCGCATGTGGAGCATTCGTTTGTGTGGGATGCTGACCAAGCTTCATTTCAGTCCTAGGCACTCAAAGGGCACTAAGCATAGAGTGTGAAAACTGAGTTTCCTTGAGAGTTGCTTGGAAGCCTGATGGTGTGTGAAGTTAGTGAGCCAAATGGAGTTGTTCTCCCACAAGAACCACTCGGCTGATCCTTCTTCAATATGCCCTTCACCAACATGCAGTGTTTCCTTGATTGAATTAGCTCTCACACCAATATTTGCGTCTAGAGCCTTTGCATTGAGGGCTATCTGAAAACGGCTGTGGCGCTGAAGTTGCCTGTGAATGTGGAGTTGGTGGCATGTGAAACCCGCATGTGGAGCATTCGTTTGTGTGGGATGCTCTCCCAGATTCATTTCAATCCTAGGCACTCAAAGGGCACTAAGCATAGAGTGTGAAACCTGAGTTTCCTTGAGAGCTGCTTGGAAGCCTGATGTTGTGTGAAGTTAGTGAGCCAAATGGAGTTGTTCTCCCACAAGAACCACTCGGCTGATCCTTCTTCAATATGCCCTTCACCAACATGCAGTGTTTCCTTGATTGAATTAGCTCTCACACCAATATTTGCGTCTAGAGCCTTTGCATTGAGGGCTATCTGAAAACGGCTGTGGCGCTGAAGTTGCCTGTGAATGTGGAGTTGGTGGCATGTGAAACCCGCATGTGGAGCATTCGTTTGTGTGGGATGCTCTCCCAGATTCATTTCAATCCTAGGCACTCAAAGGGCACTAAGCATAGAGTGTGAAAACTGAGTTTCCTTGAGAGCTGCTTGGAAGCCTGATGGTGTGTGAAGTTAGTGAGCCAAATGGAGTTGTTCTCCCACAAGAACCACTCGGCTGATCCTTCTTCAATATGCCCTTCACCAGCATGCAGTGTTTCCTTGATTGAATTAGCTCTCACACCAATATTTGCGTCTAGAGCCTTTGCATTGAGGGCTATCTGAAAACGGCTGTGGCGCTGAAGTTGCCTGTGAATGTGGAGTTGGTGGCATGTGAAACCCGCATGTGGAGCATTCGTTTGTGTGGGATGCTGACCCAGCTTCATTTCAGTCCTAGGCACACAAAGGGCACTAAGCATAGAGTGTGAAACCTGAGTTTCCTTGAGAGCTGCTTGGAAGCCTGATGGTGTGTGAAGTTAGTGAGCCAAATGGAGTTGTTCTCCCACAAGAACCACTCGGCTGATCCTTCTTCAATATGCCCTTCACCAACATGCAGTGTTTCCTTGATTGAATTAGCTCTCACACCAATATTTTCGTCTAGAGCCTTTGCAGTGAGGGCTATCTGAAAACGGCTGTGGCGCTGAAGTTGCCTGTGAATGTGGAGTTGGTGGCATGTGAAACCCGCATGTGGAGCATTCGTTTGTGTGGGATGCTGACCAAGCTTCATTTCAGTCCTAGGCACTCAAAGGGCACTAAGCATAGAGTGTGAAACCTGAGTTTCCTTGAGAGCTGCTTGGAAGCCTGATGTTGTGTGAAGTTAGTGAGCCAAATGGAGTTGTTCTCCCACAAGAACCACTCGGCTGATCCTTCTTCAATATGCCCTTCACCAACATGCAGTGTTTCCTTGATTGAATTAGCTCTCACACCAATATTTGCGTCTAGAGCCTTTGCATTGAGGGCTATCTGAAAACGGCTGTGGCGCTGAAGTTGCCTGTCAATGTGGAGTTGGTGGCATGTGAAACCCGCATGTGGAGCATTCGTTTGTGTGGGATGTTCTACCAGGTTCATTCCTAGATAATGCACTCAAAGGGCACTAAGCATAGAGTGTGAAAACTGAGTTTCCTTGAGAGCTGCTTGGAAGCCTGATGGTGTGTGAAGTTAGTGAGCCAAATGGAGTTGTTCTCCCACAAGAACCACTCGGCTGATCCTTCTTCAATATGCCCTTCACCAACATGCAGTGTTTCCTTGATTGAATTAGCTCTCACACCAATATTTGCGTCTAGAGCCTTTGCATTGAGGGCTATCTGAAAACGGCTGTGGCGCTGAAGTTGCCTGTGAATGTGGAGTTGGTGGCATGTGAAACCCGCATGTGGAGCATTCGTTTGTGTGGGATGCTCTACCAGGTTCATTCCTACATAATGCACTCAAAGGGCACTAAGCATAGAGTGTGAAAACTGAGTTTCCTTGAGAGCTGCTTGGAAGCCTGATGGTGTGTGAAGTTAGTGAGCCAAATGGAGTTGTTCTCCCACAAGAACCACTCGGCTGATCCTTCTTCAATATGCCCTTCACCAACATGCAGTGTTTCCTTGATTGAATTAGCTCTCACACCAATATTTGCGTCTAGAGCCTTTGCATTGAGGGCTATCTGAAAACGGCTGTGGCGCTGAAGTTGCCTGTGAATGTGGAGTTGGTGGCATGTGAAACCCGCATGTGGAGCATTCGTTTGTGTGGGATGCTGACCAAGATAAATTTCAGTCCTAGGCACACAAAAGGCACTAAGCATAGAGTGTGAAAACTGAGTTTCCTTGAGAGCTGCTTGGAAACCTGATGGTGTGTGAAGTTAGAGAGCCAAATGGAGTTGTTCTCCCACAAAAACCACTCGGCTGATCCTTCTTCAATATGCCCTTCACCAACATGCAGTGTTTCCTTGATTGAATTAGCTCTCACACCAATATTTGCGTCTAGAGCCTTTGCATTGAGGGCTATCTGAAAATGGCTGTGGCGCTAAAGTTGCCTGTGAATGTGGAGTTGGTGGCATGTGAAACCCGCATGTGGAGCATTCGTTTCTGTGGGATGCTGTCCCAGATTCATTTCAATCCTAGGCACTCAAAGGGCACTAAGCATAGAGTGTGAAAACTGAGTTTCCTTGAGAGCTGCTTGGAAGCCTGATGGTGTGTGAAGTTAGTGAGCCAAATGGAGTTGTTCTCCCACAAGAACCACTCGGCTGATCCTTCTTCAATATGCCCTTCACCAGCATGCAGTGTTTCCTTGATTGAATTAGCTCTCACACCAATATTTGCGTCTAGGGCCTTTGCATTGAGGGCTATCTGAAAACGGCTGTGGCGCTGAAGTTGCCTGTGAATGTGGAGTTGGTGGCATGTGAAACCCGCATGTGGAGCATTCGTTTGTGTGGGATGCTGACCAAGCTTCATTTCAGTCCTAGGCACACAAAAGGCACTAAGCATAGAGTGTGAAAACTGAGTTTCCTTGAGAGCTGCTTGGAAACCTGATGGTGTGTGAAGTTAGAGAGCCAAATGGAGTTGTTCTCCCACAAGAACCACTCGGCTGATCCTTCTTCAATATGCCCTTCACCAACATGCAGTGTTTCCTTGATTGAATTAGCTCTCACACCAATATTTGCGTCTAGAGCCTTTGCATTGAGGGCTATCTGAAAACGGCTGTGGCGCTAAAGTTGCCTGTGAATGTGGAGTTGGTGGCATGTGAAACCCGCATGTGGAGCATTCGTTTCTGTGGGATGCTGTCCCAGATTCATTTCAATCCTAGGCACTCAAAGGGCACTAAGCATAGAGTGTGAAAACTGAGTTTCCTTGAGAGCTGCTTGGAAGCCTGATGGTGTGTGAAGTTAGTGAGCCAAATGGAGTTGTTCCCCCACAAGAACCACTCGGCTGATCCTTCTTCAATATGCCCTTCACCAGCATGCAGTGTTTCCTTGATTGAATTAGCTCTCACACCAATATTTGCGTCTAGAGCCTTTGCATTGAGGGCTATCTGAAAACGGCTGTGGCGCTGAAGTTGCCTGTGAATGTGGAGTTGGTGGCATGTGAAACCCGCATGTGGAGCATTCGTTTGTGTGGGATGCTGACCAAGCTTCATTTCAGTCCTAGGCACACAAAGGGCACTAAGCATAGAGTGTGAAACCTGAGTTTCCTTGAGAGCTGCTTGGAAGCCTGATGGTGTGTGAAGTTAGTGAGCCAAATGGAGTTGTTCTCCCACAAGAACCACTCGGCTGATCCTTCTTCAATATGTCCTTCACCAACATGAAGTGTTTCTTTGATTGAATTAGCTCTCACACCAATATTTGCGTCTAGAGCCTTTGCATTGCGGGCTATCTGAAAACGGCTGTGGCGCTGAAGTTGCCTGTGAATGTGGAGTTGGTGGCATGTGAAACCCGCATGTGGAGCATTCGTTTGTGTGGGATGCTCTACCAGGTTCATTTCAGTCCTAGGCACTCAAAGGTCACTAAGCATAGAGTGTGAAACCTGAGTTTCCTTGAGAGCTGCTTGGAAGCCTGATGGTGTGTGAAGTTAGTGAGCCAAATGGAGTTGTTCTCCCACAAGAACCACTCGGCTGATCCTTCTTCAATATGCCCTTCACCAACATGCAGTGTTTCCTTGATTGAATTAGCTCTCACACCAATATTTGCGTCTAGAGCCTTTGCATTGAGGGCTATCTGAAAACGGCTGTGGCGCTGAAGTTGCCTGTGAATGTGGAGTTGGTGGCATGTGAAACCCGCATGTGGAGCATTCGTTTGTGTGGGATGCTGACCAAGCTTCATTTCAGTCCTAGGCACACAAAGGGCACTAAGCATAGAGTGTGGAACCTGAGTTTCCTTGAGAGCTGCTTGGAAGCCTGATGGTGTGTGAAGTTAGTGAGCCAAATGGAGTTGTTCTCCCACAAGAACCACTCGGCTGATCCTTCTTCAATATGTCCTTCACCAACATGAAGTGTTTCTTTGATTGAATTAGCTCTCACACCAATATTTGCGTCTAGAGCCTTTGCAATGAGGGCTATCTGAAAACGGCTGTGGCGCTGAAGTTGCCTGTGAATGTGGAGTTGGTGGCATGTGAAACCCGCATGTGGAGCATTCGTTTGTGTGGGATGCTCTACCAGGTTCATTTCAGTCCTAGGCACTCAAAGGTCACTAAGCATAGAGTGTGAAACCTGAGTTTCCTTGAGAGCTGCTTGGAAGCCTGATGGTGTGTGAAGTTAGTGAGCCAAATGGAGTTGTTCTCCCACAAGAACCACTCGGCTGATCCTTCTTCAATATGCCCTTCACCAACATGCAGTGTTTCCTTGATTGAATTAGCTCTCACACCAATATTTGCGTCTAGAGCCTTTGCATTGAGGGCTATCTGAAAACGGCTGTGGCGCTGAAGTTGCCTGTGAATGTGGAGTTGGTGGCATGTGAAACCCGCATGTGGAGCATTCGTTTGTGTGGGATGCTGACCAAGCTTCATTTAAGTCCTAGGCACTCAAAGGGCACTAAGCATAGAGTGTGAAACTTGAGTTTCCTTGAAAGCTGCTTGGAAGCCTGATGGTGTGTGAAGTTAGTGAGCCAAATGGAGTTGTTCTCCCACAAGAACCACTCGGCTGATCCTTCTTCAATATGCCCTTCACCAACATGCAGTGTTTCCTTGATTGAATTAGCTCTCACACCAATATTTGCGTCTAGAGCCTTTGCATTGAGGGCTATCTGAAAACGGCTGTGGCGCTGAAGTTGCCTGTGAATGTGGAGTTGGTGGCATGTGAAACCCGCATGTGGAGCATTCGTTTGTGTGGGATGTTCTACCAGGTTCATTCCTAGGTAATGCACTCAAAGGGCACTAAGCATAGAGTTTGAAAACTGAGTTTCCTTGAGAGCTGCTTGGAAGCCTGATGGTGTGTGAAGTTAGTGAGCCAAATGGAGTTGTTCTCCCACAAGAACCACTCGGCTGATCCTTCTTCAATATGCCCTTCACCAACATGCAGTGTTTCCTTGATTGAATTAGCTCTCACACCAATATTTGCGTCTAGAGCCTTTGCATTGAGGGCTATCTGAAAACGGCTGTGGCGCTGAAGTTGCCTGTGAATGTGGAGTTGGTGGCATGTGAAACCCGCATGTGGAGCATTCGTTTGTGTGGGATGCTCACCAAGCTTCATTTCAGTCCTAGGCACACAAAGGTCACTAAGCATAGAGTGTGAAACCTGAGTTTCCTTGAGAGCTGCTTGGAAGCCTGATGGTGTGTGAAGTTAGTGAGCCAAATGGAGTTGTTTTCCCACAAGAACCACTCGGCTGATCCTTCTTCAATATGCCCTTCACCAACATGAAGTGTTCCTTTGATTGAATTAGCTCTCACACCAATATTTGCGTCTAGAGCCTTTGCATTGAGGACTATCTGAAAACGGCTGTGGCGCTGAAGTTGCCTGTGAATGTGGAGTTGGTGGCATGTGAAACCCGCATGTGGAGCATTCGTTTGTGTGGGATGCTCTACCAGGTTCATTTCAGTCCTAGGAGCTCAAAGGGCACTAAGCATAGAGTGTGAAAACTGAGTTTCCTTGAGAGCTGCTTGGAAGCCTGATGGTGTGTGAAGTTAATGAGCCAAATGGAGTTGTTCTCCCACAAGAACCACTCGGCTGATCCTTCTTCAATATGCCCTTCACCAACATGCAGTGTTTCCTTGATTGAATTAGCTCTCACACCAATATTTGCGTCTAGAGCCTTTGCATTGAGGGCTATCTGAAAACGGCTGTGGCGCTGAAGTTGCCTGTGAATGTGGAGTTGGTGGCAAGTGAAACCCGCATGTGGAGCATTCGTTTGTGTGGGATGCTGACCAAGCTTCATTTCAGTCCTAGGCACTCAAAGGGCACTAAGCATAGAGTGTGAAAACTGAGTTTCCTTGAGAGCTGCTTGGAAGCCTGATGGTGTGTGAAGTTAGTGAGCCAAATGGAGTTGTTCTCCCACAAGAACCACTCGGCTGATCCTTCTTCAATATGCCCTTCACCAACATGCAGTGTTTCCTTGATTGAATTAGCTCTCACACCAATATTTGCGTCTAGAGCCTTTGCATTGAGGGCTATCTGAAAACGGCTGTGGCGCTGAAGTTGCCTGTGAATGTGGAGTTGGTGGCATGTGAAACCCGCATGTGGAGCATTCGTTTGTGTGGGATGCTGACCAAGCTTCATTTCAGTCCTAGGCACACAAAGGGCACTAAGCATAGAGTGTGAAAACTGAGTTTCCTTGAGAGCTGCTTGGAAGCCTGATGGTGTGTGAAGTTAGTGAGCCAAATGGAGTTGTTCTCCCACAAGAACCACTTGGCTGATCCTTCTTCAATATGCCCTTCACCAACATGCAGTGTTTCCTTGATTGAATTAGCTCTCACACCAATATTTGCGTCTAGAGCCTTTGCATTGAGGGCTATCTGAAAACGGCTGTGGAGCTGAAGTTGCCTGTGAATGTGGAGTTGGTGGCATGTGAAACCCGCATGTGGAGCATTCGTTTGTGTGGGATGCTGACCAAGCTTCATTTCAGTCCTAGGCACACAAAGAGCACTAAGCATAGAGTGTGAAAACTGAGTTTCCTTAAGAGCTGCTTGGAAGCCTGATGGTGTGTGAAGTTAGTGAGCCAAATGGAGTTGTTCTCCCACAAGAACCACTCGGCTGATCCTTCTTCAATATGCCCTTCAGCAACATGCAGTGTTTCCTTGATTGAATTAGCTCTCACACCAATATTTGCGTCTAGAGCCTTTGCATTGAGGGCTATCTGAAAACGGCTGTGGCGCTGAAGTTGCCTGTGAATGTGGAGTTGGTGGCATGTGAAACCCGCATGTGGAGCATTCGTTTGTGTGGGATGTTCTACCAGGTTCATTCCTAGATAATGCACTCAAAGGGCACTAAGCATAGAGTTTGAAAACTGAGTTTCCTTGAGAGCTGCTTGGAAGCCTGATTGTGTGTGAAGTTAGTGAGCCAAATGGAGTTGTTCTCCCACAAGAACCACTCGGCTGATCCTTCTTCAATATGCCCTTCACCAACATGCAGTGTTTCCTTGATTGAATTAGCTCTCACACCAATATTTGCGTCTAGAGCCTTTGCATTGAGGGCTATCTGAAAACGGCTGTGGCGCTGAAGTTGCCTGTGAATGTGGAGTTGGTGGCATGTGAAACCCGCATGTGGAGCATTCGTTTATGTGGGATGCTCTCCAAGCTTCATTTCAGTCCTAGGCACACAAAGAGCACTAAGCATAGAGTGTGAAAACTGAGTTTCCTTGAGAGCTGCTTGGAAGCCTGATGGTGTGTGAAGTTAGTGAGCCAAATGGAGTTGTTCTCCCACAAGAACCACTCGGCTGATCCTTCTTCAATATGCCCTTCACCAACATGAAGTGTTCCTTTGATTGAATTAGCTCTCACACCAATATTTGCGTCTAGAGCCTTTGCATTGAGGACTATCTGAAAACGGCTGTGGCGCTGAAGTTGCCTGTGAATGTGGAGTTGGTGGCATGTGAAACCCGCATGTGGAGCATTCGTTTGTGTGGGATGCTCTACCAGGTTCATTTCAGTCCTAGGAGCTCAAAGGGCACTAAGCATAGAGTGTGAAAACTGAGTTTCCTTGAGAGCTGCTTGGAAGCCTGATGGTGTGTGAAGTTAGTGAGCCAAATGGAGTTGTTCTCCCACAAGAACCACTCGGCTGATCCTTCTTCAATATGCCCTTCACCAACATGCAGTGTTTCCTTGATTGAATTAGCTCTCACACCAATATTTGCGTCTAGAGCCTTTGCATTGAGGGCTATCTGAAAACGGCTGTGGCGCTGAAGTTGCCTGTGAATGTGGAGTTGGTGGCATGTGAAACCCGCATGTGGAGCATTCGTTTGTGTGGGATGCTCTACCAGGTTCATTTCAGTCCTAGGAGCTCAAAGGGCACTAAGCATAGAGTGTGAAAACTGAGTTTCCTTGAGAGCTGCTTGGAAGCCTGATGGTGTGTGAAGTTAGTGAGCCAAATGGAGTTGTTCTCCCACAAGAACCACTCGGCTGATCCTTCTTCAATATGCCCTTCACCAACATGCAGTGTTTCCTTGATTGAATTAGCTCTCACACCAATATTTGCGTCTAGAGCCTTTGCATTGAGGGCTATCTGAAAACGGCTGTGGCGCTGAAGTTGCCTGTGAATGTGGAGTTGGTGGCATGTGAAACCCGCATGTGGAGCATTCGTTTGTGTGGGATGCTCTACCAGGTTCATTCCTACATAATGCTCTCAAAGGGCACTAAGCATAGAGTGTGAAACCTGAGTTTCCTTGAGAGCTGCTTGGAAGCCTGATGGTGTGTGAAGTTAGTGAGCCAAATGGAGTTGTTTTCCCACAAGAACCACTCGGCTGATCCTTCTTCAATATGCCCTTCACCAACATGCAGTGTTTCCTTGATTGAATTAGCTCTCACACCAATATTTGCGTCTAGAGCCTTTGCATTGAGGGCTATCTGAAAACGGCTGTGGCGCTGAAGTTGCCTGTGAATGTGGAGTTGGTGGCATGTGAAACCCGCATGTGGAGCATTCGTTTGTGTGGGATGCTCTACCAGGTTCATTTCAGTCCTAGGCACTCAAAGGGCACTAAGTATAGAGTGTGAAACCTGAGTTTCCTTGAGAGCTGCTTGGAAGCCTGATGGTGTGTGAAGTTAGTGAGCCAAATGGAGTTGTTCTCCCACAAGAACCACTCGGCTGATCCTTCTTCAATATGCCCTTCACCAACATGCAGTGTTTCCTTGATTGAATTAGCTCTCACACCAATATTTGTGTCTAGAGCCTTTGCATTGAGGGCTATCTGAAAACGGCTGTGGCGCTGAAGTTGCCTGTGAATGTGGAGTTGGTGGCATGTGAAACCCGCATGTGGAGCATTCGTTTGTGTGGGATTCTCTACCAGGTTCATTTCAGTCCTAGGCACTCAAAGGGCACTAAGCATAGAGTTTGAAAACTGAGTTTCCTTGAGAGCTGCTTGGAAGCCTGATGGTGTGTGAAGTTAGTGAGCCAAATGGAGTTGTTCTCCCACAAGAACCACTCGGCTGATCCTTCTTCAATATGCCCTTCACCAACATGCAGTGTTTCCTTGATTGAATTAGCTCTCACACCAATATTTGTGTCTAGAGCCTTTGCATTGAGGGCTATCTGAAAACGGCTGTGGCGCTGAAGTTGCCTGTGAATGTGGAGTTGGTGGCATGTAAAACCCGCATGTGGAGCATTCGTTTGTGTGGGATGCTGACCAAGCTTCATTTCAGTCCTAGGCACTCAAAGGGCACTAAGCATAGAGTGTGAAACCTGAGTTTCCTTGAGAGCTGCTTGGAAGCCTGATGGTGTGTGAAGTTAGTGAGCCAAATGGAGTTGTTCTCCCACAAGAACCACTCGGCTGATCCTTCTTCAATATGCCCTTCACCAACATGCAGTGTTTCCTTGATTGAATTAGCTCTCACACCAATATTTGCGTCTAGAGCCTTTGCATTGAGGGCTATCTGAAAACGGCTGTGGCGCTGAAGTTGCCTGTGAATGTGGAGTTGGTGGCATGTGAAACCCGCATGTGGAGCATTCGTTTGTGTGGGATGCTCTACTAGATTCATTCCTAGATAATGCACTCAAAGGGCACTAAGCATAGAGTGTGAAAACCGAGTTTCCTTGAGAGCTGCTTGGAAGCCTGATGGTGTGTGAAGTTAGTGAGCCAAATGGAGTTGTTCTCCCACAAGAACCACTCGGCTGATCCTTCTTCAATATGCCCTTCACCAACATGCAGTGTTTCCTTGATTGAATTAGCTCTCACACCAATATTTGCGTCTAGAGCCTTTGCATTGAGGGCTATCTGAAAACGGCTGGGGCGCTGAAGTTGCCTGTGAATGTGGAGTTGGTGGCATGTGAAACCCGCATGTGGAGCATTCGTTTGTGTGGGATGCTCTACTAGATTCATTCCTAGATAATGCACTCAAAGGGCACTAAGCATAGAGTGTGAAAACCGAGTTTCCTTGAGAGCTGCTTGGAAGCCTGATGGTGTGTGAAGTTAGTGAGCCAAATGGAGTTGTTCTCCCACAAGAACCACTCGGCTGATCCTTCTTCAATATGCCCTTCACCAACATGCAGTGTTTCCTTGATTGAATTAGCTCTCACACCAATATTTGCGTCTAGAGCCTTTGCATTGAGGGCTATCTGAAAACGGCTGTGGCGCTGAAGTTGCCTGTCAATGTGGAGTTGGTGGCATGTGAAACCCGCATGTGGAGCATTCGTTTGTGTGGGATGCTCTACCAGGTTCATTCCTACATAATGCTCTCAAAGGGCACTAAGCATAGAGTGTGAAAACTGAGTTTCCTTGAGAGCTGCTTGGAAGCCTGATGGTGTGTGAAGTTAGTGAGCCAAATGGAGTTGTTCTCCGACAAGAACCACTCTGCTGATCCTTCTTCAATATGCCCTTCACCAACATGCAGTGTTTCCTTGATTGAATTAGCTCTCACACCAATATTTGCGTCTAGAGCCTTTGCATTGAGGGCTATCTGAAAACGGCTGTGGCGCTGAAGTTGCCTGTGAATGTGGAGTTGGTGGCATGTGAAACCCGCATGTGGAGCATTCGTTTGTGTGGGATGCTCTACCAGGTTCATTTCAGTCCTAGGCACTCAAAGGGCACTAAGCATAGAGTGTGAAACCTGAGTTTCCTTGAGAGCTGCTTGGAAGCCTGATGGTGTGTGAAGTTAGTGAGCCAAATGGAGTTGTTCTCCCACAAGAACCACTCGGCTGATCCTTCTTCAATATGCCCTTCACCAACATGCAGTGTTTCCTTGATTGAATTAGCTCTCACACCAATATTTGTGTCTAGAGCCTTTGCATTGAGGGCTATCTGAAAACGGCTGTGGCGCTGAAGTTGCCTGTGAATGTGGAGTTGGTGGCATGTGAAACCCGCATGTGGAGCATTCGTTTGTGTGGGATTCTCTACCAGGTTCATTTCAGTCCTAGGCACTCAAAGGGCACTAAGCATAGAGTTTGAAAACTGAGTTTCCTTGAGAGCTGCTTGGAAGCCTGATGGTGTGTGAAGTTAGTGAGCCAAATGGAGTTGTTCTCCGACAAGAACCACTCGGCTGATCCTTCTTCAATATGCCCTTCACCAACATGCAGTGTTTCCTTGATTGAATTAGCTCTCACACCAATATTTGTGTCTAGAGCCTTTGCATTGAGGGCTATCTGAAAACGGCTGTGGCGCTGAAGTTGCCTGTGAATGTGGAGTTGGTGGCATGTAAAACCCGCATGTGGAGCATTCGTTTGTGTGGGATGCTGACCAAGCTTCATTTCAGTCCTAGGCACTCAAAGGGCACTAAGCATAGAGTGTGAAACCTGAGTTTCCTTGAGAGCTGCTTGGAAGCCTGATGGTGTGTGAAGTTAGTGAGCCAAATGGAGTTGTTCTCCCACAAGAACCACTCGGCTGATCCTTCTTCAATATGCCCTTCACCAACATGCAGTGTTTCCTTGATTGAATTAGCTCTCACACCAATATTTGCGTCTAGAGCCTTTGCATTGAGGGCTATCTGAAAACGGCTGTGGCGCTGAAGTTGCCTGTGAATGTGGAGTTGGTGGCATGTGAAACCCGCATGTGGAGCATTCGTTTGTGTGGGATGCTCTACCAGGTTCATTCCTACATAATGCTCTCAAAGGGCACTAAGCATAGAGTGTGAAACCTGAGTTTCCTTGAGAGCTGCTTGGAAGCCTGATGGTGTGTGAAGTTAGTGAGCCAAATGGAGTTGTTTTCCCACAAGAACCACTCGGCTGATCCTTCTTCAATATGCCCTTCACCAACATGCAGTGTTTCCTTGATTGAATTAGCTCTCACACCAATATTTGCGTCTAGAGCCTTTGCATTGAGGGCTATCTGAAAACGGCTGTGGCGCTGAAGTTGCCTGTGAATGTGGAGTTGGTGGCATGTGAAACCCGCATGTGGAGCATTCGTTTGTGTGGGATGCTCTACCAGGTTCATTTCAGTCCTAGGCACTCAAAGGGCACTAAGTATAGAGTGTGAAACCTGAGTTTCCTTGAGAGCTGCTTGGAAGCCTGATGGTGTGTGAAGTTAGTGAGCCAAATGGAGTTGTTCTCCCACAAGAACCACTCGGCTGATCCTTCTTCAATATGCCCTTCACCAACATGCAGTGTTTCCTTGATTGAATTAGCTCTCACACCAATATTTGTGTCTAGAGCCTTTGCATTGAGGGCTATCTGAAAACGGCTGTGGCGCTGAAGTTGCCTGTGAATGTGGAGTTGGTGGCATGTGAAACCCGCATGTGGAGCATTCGTTTGTGTGGGATTCTCTACCAGGTTCATTTCAGTCCTAGGCACTCAAAGGGCACTAAGCATAGAGTTTGAAAACTGAGTTTCCTTGAGAGCTGCTTGGAAGCCTGATGGTGTGTGAAGTTAGTGAGCCAAATGGAATTGTTCTCCGACAAGAACCACTCGGCTGATCCTTCTTCAATATGCCCTTCACCAACATGCAGTGTTTCCTTGATTGAATTAGCTCTCACACCAATATTTGTGTCTAGAGCCTTTGCATTGAGGGCTATCTGAAAACGGCTGTGGCGCTGAAGTTGCCTGTGAATGTGGAGTTGGTGGCATGTAAAACCCGCATGTGGAGCATTCGTTTGTGTGGGATGCTGACCAAGCTTCATTTCAGTCCTAGGCACTCAAAGGGCACTAAGCATAGAGTGTGAAACCTGAGTTTCCTTGAGAGCTGCTTGGAAGCCTGATGGTGTGTGAAGTTAGTGAGCCAAATGGAGTTGTTCTCCCACAAGAACCACTCGGCTGATCCTTCTTCAATATGCCCTTCACCAACATGCAGTGTTTCCTTGATTGAATTAGCTCTCACACCAATATTTGCGTCTAGAGCCTTTGCATTGAGGGCTATCTGAAAACGGCTGTGGCGCTGAAGTTGCCTGTGAATGTGGAGTTGGTGGCATGTGAAACCCGCATGTGGAGCATTCGTTTGTGTGGGATGCTCTACTAGATTCATTCCTAGATAATGCACTCAAAGGGCACTAAGCATAGAGTGTGAAAACCGAGTTTCCTTGAGAGCTGCTTGGAAGCCTGATGGTGTGTGAAGTTAGTGAGCCAAATGGAGTTGTTCTCCCACAAGAACCACTCGGCTGATCCTTCTTCAATATGCCCTTCACCAACATGCAGTGTTTCCTTGATTGAATTAGCTCTCACACCAATATTTGCGTCTAGAGCCTTTGCATTGAGGGCTATCTGAAAACGGCTGGGGCGCTGAAGTTGCCTGTGAATGTGGAGTTGGTGGCATGTGAAACCCGCATGTGGAGCATTCGTTTGTGTGGGATGCTCTACTAGATTCATTCCTAGATAATGCACTCAAAGGGCACTAAGCATAGAGTGTGAAAACCGAGTTTCCTTGAGAGCTGCTTGGAAGCCTGATGGTGTGTGAAGTTAGTGAGCCAAATGGAGTTGTTCTCCCACAAGAACCACTCGGCTGATCCTTCTTCAATATGCCCTTCACCAACATGCAGTGTTTCCTTGATTGAATTAGCTCTCACACCAATATTTGCGTCTAGAGCCTTTGCATTGAGGGCTATCTGAAAACGGCTGTGGCGCTGAAGTTGCCTGTGAATGTGGAGTTGGTGGCATGTGAAACCCGCATGTGGAGCATTCGTTTGTGTGGGATGCTCTACCAGGTTCATTCCTACATAATGCTCTCAAAGGGCACTAAGCATAGAGTGTGAAAACTGAGTTTCCTTGAGAGCTGCTTGGAAGCCTGATGGTGTGTGAAGTTAGTGAGCCAAATGGAGTTGTTCTCCCACAAGAACCACTCGGCTGATCCTTCTTCAATATGCCCTTCACCAACATGCAGTGTTTCCTTGATTGAATTAGCTCTCACACCAATATTTGCGTCTAGAGCCTTTGCATTGGGGGCTATCTGAAAATGGCTGTGGCGCTGAAATTGCCTGTGAATGTGGAGTTGGTGGCATGTGAAACCCGCATGTGGAGCATTCGTTTGTGTGGGATGCTCACCAAGCTTCATTTCAGTCCTAGGCACTCAAAGGGCACTAAGCATAGAGTGTGAAAACTGAGTTTCCTTGACAGCTGCTTGGAAGCCTGATGGTGTGTGAATTTAGTGAGCCAAATGGAGTTGTTCTCCCACAAGAACCACTCGGCTGATCCTTCTTCAATATGCCCTTCAGCAACATGCAGTGTTTCCTTGATTGAATTTGCTCTCACACCAATATTTGCGTCTAGAGCCTTTGCATTGAGGGCTATCTGAAAACGGCTGTGGCGCTGAAGTTGCCTGTGAATGTGGAGTTGGTGGCATGTGAAACCCGCATGTGGAGCATTCGTTTGTGTGGGATGCTCACCAAGCTTCATTTCAGTCCTAGGCACTCAAAGGGCACTAAGCATAGAGTGTGAAAACTGAGTTTCCTTGAGAGCTGCTTGGAAGCCTGATGGTGTGTGAAGTTAGTGAGCCAAATGGAGTTGTTCTCCCACAAGAACCACTTGGCTGATCCTTCTTCAATATGCCCTTCACCAACATGCAGTGTTTCCTTGATTGAATTAGCTCTCACACCAATATTTGCGTCTAGAGCCTTTGCATTGAGGGCTATCTGAAAACGGCTGTGGCGCTGAAGTTGCCTGTGAATGTGGAGTTGGTGGCATGTGAAACCCGCATGTGGAGCATTCGTTTGTGTGGGATGCTCGACTAGGTTCATTCCTACATAATGCTCTCAAAGGGCACTAAGCATAGAGTGTGAAAACTGAGTTTCCTTGAGAGCTGCTTGGAAGCCTGATGGTGTGTGAAGTTAGTGAGGAAAATGGAGTTGTTCTCCCACAAGAACCACTCGGCTGATCCTTCTTCAATATGCCCTTCACCAACATGCAGTGTTTCCTTGATTGAATTAGCTCTCACACCAATATTTGCGTCTAGAGCCTTTGCATTGAGGGCTATCTGAAAACGGCTGTGGCGCTGAAGTTGCCTGTGAATGTGGAGTTGGTGGCATGTGAAACCCGCATGTGGAGCATTCGTTTGTGTGGGAATCTCTACCAGGTTCATTCCTACATAATGCTCTCAAAGGGCACTAAGCATAGAGTGTGAAACCTGAGTTTCCTTGAGAGCTGCTTGGAAGCCTGATGGTGTGTGAAGTTAGTGAGCCAAATGGAGTTGTTCTCCCACAAGAACCACTCTGCTGATCCTTCTTCAATATGCCCTTCACCAACATGCAGTGTTTCCTTGATTGAATTAGCTCTCACACCAATATTTGCGTCTAGAGCCTTTGCATTGAGGGCTATCTGAAAACGGCTGTGGCGCTGAAGTTGCCTGTGAATGTGGAGTTGGTGGCATGTGAAACCCGCATGTGGAGCATTCGTTTGTGTGGGATGCTCTACCAGGTTCATTTCAGTCCTAGGCACTCAAAGGGCACTAAGCATAGAGTGTGAAAACTGAGTTTCCTTGAGAGCTGCTTGGAAGCCTGATGGTGTGTGAAGTTAGTGAGCCAAATGGAGTTGTTCTCCGACAAGAACCACTCGGCTGATCCTTCTTCAATATGCCCTTCACCAACATGCAGTGTTTCCTTGATTGAATTAGCTCTCACACCAATATTTGTGTCTAGAGCCTTTGCATTGAGGGCTATCTGAAAACGGCTGTGGCGCTGAAGTTGCCTGTGAATGTGGAGTTGGTGGCATGTAAAACCCGCATGTGGAGCATTCGTTTGTGTGGGATGCTGACCAAGCTTCATTTCAGTCCTAGGCACTCAAAGGGCACTAAGCATAGAGTGTGAAACCTGAGTTTCCTTGAGAGCTGCTTGGAAGCCTGATGGTGTGTGAAGTTAGTGAGCCAAATGGAGTTGTTCTCCCACAAGAACCACTCGGCTGATCCTTCTTCAATATGCCCTTCACCAGCATGCAGTGTTTCCTTGATTGAATTAGCTCTCACACCAATATTTGCGTCTAGAGCCTTTGCATTGAGGGCTATCTGAAAACGGCTGGGGCGCTGAAGTTGCCTGTGAATGTGGAGTTGGTGGCATGTGAAACCCGCATGTGGAGCATTCGTTTGTGTGGGATGCTCTACTAGATTCATTCCAAGATAATGCACTCAAAGGGCACTAAGCATAGAGTGTGAAAACCGAGTTTCCTTGAGAGCTGCTTGGAAGCCTGATGGTGTGTGAAGTTAGTGAGCCAAATGGAGTTGTTCTCCCACAAGAACCACTCGGCTGATCCTTCTTCAATATGCCCTTCACCAACATGCAGTGTTTCCTTGATTGAATTAGCTCTCACACCAATATTTGCGTCTAGAGCCTTTGCATTGAGGGCTATCTGAAAACGGCTGTGGCGCTGAAGTTGCCTGTCAATGTGGAGTTGGTGGCATGTGAAACCCGCATGTGGAGCATTCGTTTGTGTGGGATGCTCTACCAGGTTCATTCCTACATAATGCTCTCAAAGGGCACTAAGCATAGAGTGTGAAAACTGAGTTTCCTTGAGAGCTGCTTGGAAGCCTGATGGTGTGTGAAGTTAGTGAGCCAAATGGAGTTGTTCTCCCACAAGAACCACTCGGCTGATCCTTCTTCAATATGCCCTTCACCAACATGCAGTGTTTCCTTGATTGAATTAGCTCTCACACCAATATTTGCGTCTAGAGCCTTTGCATTGAGGGCTATCTGAAAACGGCTGTGGCGCTGAAGTTGCCTGTGAATGTGGAGTTGGTGGCATGTGAAACCCGCATGTGGAGCATTCGTTTATGTGGGATGCTCTCCAAGCTTCATTTCAGTCCTAGGCACACAAAGAGCACTAAGCATAGAGTGTGAAAACTGAGTTTCCTTGAGAGCTGCTTGGAAGCCTGATGGTGTGTGAAGTTAGTGAGCCAAATGGAGTTGTTCTCCCACAAGAACCACTCGGCTGATCCTTCTTCAATATGCCCTTCACCAACATGCAGTGTTTCCTTGATTGAATTAGCTCTCACACCAATATTTGCGTCTAGAGCCTTTGCATTGAGGGCTATCTGAAAACGGCTGTGGCGCTGAAGTTGCCTGTGAATGTGGAGTTGGTGGCAAGTGAAACCCGCATGTGGAGCATTCGTTTGTGTGGGATGCTGACCAAGCTTCATTTCAGTCCTAGGCACTCAAAGGGCACTAAGCATAGAGTGTGAAACCTGAGTTTCCTTGAGAGCTGCTTGGAAGCCTGATGGTGTGTGAAGTTAGTGAGCCAAATGGAGTTGTTCTCCCACAAGAACCACTCGGCTGATCCTTCTTCAATATGCCCTTCAGCAACATGCAGTGTTTCCTTGATTGAATTAGCTCTCACACCAATATTTGCGTCTAGAGCCTTTGCATTGAGGGCTATCTGAAAACGGCTGTGGCGCTGAAGTTGCCTGTGAATGTGGAGTTGGTGGCATGTGAAACCCGCATGTGGAGCATTCGTTTGTGTGGGATGCTCTACCAGGTTCATTCCTACATAATGCTCTCAAAGGGCACTAAGCATAGAGTGTGAAACCTGAGTTTCCTTGAGAGCTGCTTGGAAGCCTGATGGTGTGTGAAGTTAGTGAGCCAAATGGAGTTGTTCTCCCACAAGAACCACTCTGCTGATCCTTCTTCAATATGCCCTTCACCAACATGCAGTGTTTCCTTGATTGAATTAGCTCTCACACCAATATTTGCGTCTAGAGCCTTTGCATTGAGGGCTATCTGAAAACGGCTGTGGCGCTGAAGTTGCCTGTGAATGTGGAGTTGGTGGCATGTGAAACCCGCATGTGGAGCATTCGTTTGTGTGGGATGCTCTACCAGGTTCATTTCAGTCCTAGGCACTCAAAGGGCACTAAGCATAGAGTGTGAAACCTGAGTTTCCTTGAGAGCTGCTTGGAAGCCTGATGGTGTGTGAAGTTAGTGAGCCAAATGGAGTTGTTCTCCCACAAGAACCACTCGGCTGATCCTTCTTCAATATGCCCTTCACCAACATGCAGTGTTTCCTTGATTGAATTAGCTCTCACACCAATATTTGTGTCTAGAGCCTTTGCATTGAGGGCTATCTGAAAACGGCTGTGGCGCTGAAGTTGCCTGTGAATGTGGAGTTGGTGGCATGTGAAACCCGCATGTGGAGCATTCGTTTGTGTGGGATTCTCTACCAGGTTCATTTCAGTCCTAGGCACTCAAAGGGCACTAAGCATAGAGTTTGAAAACTGAGTTTCCTTGAGAGCTGCTTGGAAGCCTGATGGTGTGTGAAGTTAGTGAGCCAAATGGAGTTGTTCTCCGACAAGAACCACTCGGCTGATCCTTCTTCAATATGCCCTTCACCAACATGCAGTGTTTCCTTGATTGAATTAGCTCTCACACCAATATTTGTGTCTAGAGCCTTTGCATTGAGGGCTATCTGAAAACGGCTGTGGCGCTGAAGTTGCCTGTGAATGTGGAGTTGGTGGCATGTAAAACCCGCATGTGGAGCATTCGTTTGTGTGGGATGCTGACCAAGCTTCATTTCAGTCCTAGGCACTCAAAGGGCACTAAGCATAGAGTGTGAAACCTGAGTTTCCTTGAGAGCTGCTTGGAAGCCTGATGGTGTGTGAAGTTAGTGAGCCAAATGGAGTTGTTCTCCCACAAGAACCACTCGGCTGATCCTTCTTCAATATGCCCTTCACCAACATGCAGTGTTTCCTTGATTGAATTAGCTCTCACACCAATATTTGCGTCTAGAGCCTTTGCATTGAGGGCTATCTGAAAACGGCTGTGGCGCTGAAGTTGCCTGTGAATGTGGAGTTGGTGGCATGTGAAACCCGCATGTGGAGCATTCGTTTGTGTGGGATGCTCTACTAGATTCATTCCTAGATAATGCACTCAAAGGGCACTAAGCATAGAGTGTGAAAACCGAGTTTCCTTGAGAGCTGCTTGGAAGCCTGATGGTGTGTGAAGTTAGTGAGCCAAATGGAGTTGTTCTCCCACAAGAACCACTCGGCTGATCCTTCTTCAATATGCCCTTCACCAACATGCAGTGTTTCCTTGATTGAATTAGCTCTCACACCAATATTTGCGTCTAGAGCCTTTGCATTGAGGGCTATCTGAAAACGGCTGTGGCGCTGAAGTTGCCTGTCAATGTGGAGTTGGTGGCATGTGAAACCCGCATGTGGAGCATTCGTTTGTGTGGGATGCTCTACCAGGTTCATTCCTACATAATGCTCTCAAAGGGCACTAAGCATAGAGTGTGAAAACTGAGTTTCCTTGAGAGCTGCTTGGAAGCCTGATGGTGTGTGAAGTTAGTGAGCCAAATGGAGTTGTTCTCCCACAAGAACCACTCGGCTGATCCTTCTTCAATATGCCCTTCACCAACATGCAGTGTTTCCTTGATTGAATTAGCTCTCACACCAATATTTGCGTCTAGAGCCTTTGCATTGGGGGCTATCTGAAAATGGCTGTGGCGCTGAAATTGCCTGTGAATGTGGAGTTGGTGGCATGTGAAACCCGCATGTGGAGCATTCGTTTGTGTGGGATGCTCACCAAGCTTCATTTCAGTCCTAGGCACTCAAAGGGCACTAAGCATAGAGTGTGAAAACTGAGTTTCCTTGAGAGCTGCTTGGAAGCCTGATGGTGTGTGAAGTTAGTGAGCCAAATGGAGTTGTTCTCCCACAAGAACCACTTGGCTGATCCTTCTTCAATATGCCCTTCACCAACATGCAGTGTTTCCTTGATTGAATTAGCTCTCACACCAATATTTGCGTCTAGAGCCTTTGCATTGAGGGCTATCTGAAAACGGCTGTGGCGCTGAAGTTGCCTGTGAATGTGGAGTTGGTGGCATGTGAAACCCGCATGTGGAGCATTCGTTTGTGTGGGATGCTCGACTAGGTTCATTCCTACATAATGCTCTCAAAGGGCACTAAGCATAGAGTGTGAAAACTGAGTTTCCTTGAGAGCTGCTTGGAAGCCTGATGGTGTGTGAAGTTAGTGAGGAAAATGGAGTTGTTCTCCCACAAGAACCACTCGGCTGATCCTTCTTCAATATGCCCTTCACCAACATGCAGTGTTTCCTTGATTGAATTAGCTCTCACACCAATATTTGCGTCTAGAGCCTTTGCATTGAGGGCTATCTGAAAACGGCTGTGGCGCTGAAGTTGCCTGTGAATGTGGAGTTGGTGGCATGTGAAACCCGCATGTGGAGCATTCGTTTGTGTGGGAATCTCTACCAGGTTCATTCCTACATAATGCTCTCAAAGGGCACTAAGCATAGAGTGTGAAACCTGAGTTTCCTTGAGAGCTGCTTGGAAGCCTGATGGTGTGTGAAGTTAGTGAGCCAAATGGAGTTGTTCTCCCACAAGAACCACTCTGCTGATCCTTCTTCAATATGCCCTTCACCAACATGCAGTGTTTCCTTGATTGAATTAGCTCTCACACCAATATTTGCGTCTAGAGCCTTTGCATTGAGGGCTATCTGAAAACGGCTGTGGCGCTGAAGTTGCCTGTGAATGTGGAGTTGGTGGCATGTGAAACCCGCATGTGGAGCATTCGTTTGTGTGGGATGCTCTACCAGGTTCATTTCAGTCCTAGGCACTCAAAGGGCACTAAGCATAGAGTGTGAAAACTGAGTTTCCTTGAGAGCTGCTTGGAAGCCTGATGGTGTGTGAAGTTAGTGAGCCAAATGGAGTTGTTCTCCCACAAGAACCACTCGACTGATCCTTCTTCAATATGCCCTTCACCAACATGCAGTGTTTCCTTGATTGAATTAGCTCTCACACCAATATTTGTGTCTAGAGCCTTTGCATTGAGGGCTATCTGAAAACGGCTGTGGCGCTAAAGTTGCCTGTGAATGTGGAGTTGGTGGCATGTGAAACCCGCATGTGGAGCATTCGTTTGTGTGGGATGCTGACCAAGCTTCATTTCAGACCTAGGCACTCAAAGGGCACTAAGCATAGAGTGTGAAACCTGAGTTTCCTTGAGAGCTGCTTGGAAGCCTGATGGTGTGTGAAGTTAGTGAGCCAAATGGAGTTGTTCTCCCACAAGAACCACTCGGCTGATCCTTCTTCAATATGCCCTTCACCAACATGCAGTGTTTCCTTGATTGAATTAGCTCTCACACCAATATTTGTGTCTAGAGCCTTTGCATTGAGGGCTATCTGAAAACGGCTGTGGCGCTGAAGTTGCCTGTTAATGTGGAGTTGGTGGCATGTGAATCCCGCATGTGGAGCATTCGTTTATGTGGGATGCTCTCCAAGCTTCATTTCAGTCCTAGGCACTCATAGGGCACTAAGCATAGAGTGTGAAAACTGAGTTTCCTTGAGAGCTGCTTGGAAGCCTGATGGTGTGTGAAGTTAGTGAGCCAAATGGAGTTGTTCTCCCACAAGAACCACTCGGCTGATCCTTCTTCAATATGCCCTTCACCAACATGCAGTGTTTCCTTGATTGAATTAGCTCTCACTCCAATATTTGCATCTAGAGCCTTTGCATTGAGGGCTATCTGAAAATGGCTGTGGCGCTAAAGTTGCCTGTGAATGTGGAGTTGGTGGCATGTGAAACCCGCATGTGGAGCATTCGTTTCTGTGGGATGTTCTACCAGGTTCATTCCTAGATAATGCACTCAAAGGGCACTAAGCATAGAGTGTGAAAACTGAGTTTCCTTGAGAGCTGCTTGGAAGCCTGATGGTGTGTGAAGTTAGTGAGCCAAATGGAGTTGTTCTCCCACAAGAACCACTCGGCTGATCCTTCTTCAATATGCCCTTCACCAACATGCAGTGTTTCCTTGATTGAATTAGCTCTCACACCAATATTTGCGTCTAGAGCCTTTGCATTGAGGGCTATCTGAAAACGGCTGTGGCGCTGAAGTTGCCTGTGAATGTGGAGTTGGTGGCATGTGAAACCCGTATGTGGAGCATTCGTTTGTGTGGGATGCTGACCAAGCTTCATTTCAGTCCTAGGCACACAAAGGGCACTAAGCATAGAGTGTGAAAACTGAGTTTCCTTGAGAGCTGCTTGGAAGCCTGATGGTGTGTGAAGTTAGTGAGCCAAATGGAGTTGTTCTCCCACAAGAACCACTTGGCTGATCCTTCTTCAATATGCCCTTCACCAACATGCAGTGTTTCCTTGATTGAATTAGCTCTCACACCAATATTTGCGTCTAGAGCCTTTGCATTGAGGGCTATCTGAAAACGGCTGTGGAGCTGAAGTTGCCTGTGAATGTGGAGTTGGTGGCATGTGAAACCCGCATGTGGAGCATTCGTTTGTGTGGGATGCTGACCAAGCTTCATTTCAGTCCTAGGCACACAAAGAGCACTAAGCATAGAGTGTGAAAACTGAGTTTCCTTAAGAGCTGCTTGGAAGCCTGATGGTGTGTGAAGTTAGTGAGCCAAATGGAGTTGTTCTCCCACAAGAACCACTCGGCTGATCCTTCTTCAATATGCCCTTCAGCAACATGCAGTGTTTCCTTGATTGAATTAGCTCTCACACCAATATTTGCGTCTAGAGCCTTTGCATTGAGGGCTATCTGAAAACGGCTGTGGCGCTGAAGTTGCCTGTGAATGTGGAGTTGGTGGCATGTGAAACCCGCATGTGGAGCATTCGTTTGTGTGGGATGTTCTACCAGGTTCATTCCTAGATAATGCACTCAAAGGGCACTAAGCATAGAGTTTGAAAACTGAGTTTCCTTGAGAGCTGCTTGGAAGCCTGATTGTGTGTGAAGTTAGTGAGCCAAATGGAGTTGTTCTCCCACAAGAACCACTCGGCTGATCCTTCTTCAATATGCCCTTCACCAACATGCAGTGTTTCCTTGATTGAATTAGCTCTCACACCAATATTTGCGTCTAGAGCCTTTGCATTGAGGGCTATCTGAAAACGGCTGTGGCGCTGAAGTTGCCTGTGAATGTGGAGTTGGTGGCATGTGAAACCCGCATGTGGAGCATTCGTTTATGTGGGATGCTCTCCAAGCTTCATTTCAGTCCTAGGCACACAAAGAGCACTAAGCATAGAGTGTGAAAACTGAGTTTCCTTGAGAGCTGCTTGGAAGCCTGATGGTGTGTGAAGTTAGTGAGCCAAATGGAGTTGTTCTCCCACAAGAACCACTCGGCTGATCCTTCTTCAATATGCCCTTCACCAACATGAAGTGTTCCTTTGATTGAATTAGCTCTCACACCAATATTTGCGTCTAGAGCCTTTGCATTGAGGACTATCTGAAAACGGCTGTGGCGCTGAAGTTGCCTGTGAATGTGGAGTTGGTGGCATGTGAAACCCGCATGTGGAGCATTCGTTTGTGTGGGATGCTCTACCAGGTTCATTTCAGTCCTAGGAGCTCAAAGGGCACTAAGCATAGAGTGTGAAAACTGAGTTTCCTTGAGAGCTGCTTGGAAGCCTGATGGTGTGTGAAGTTAGTGAGCCAAATGGAGTTGTTCTCCCACAAGAACCACTCGGCTGATCCTTCTTCAATATGCCCTTCACCAACATGCAGTGTTTCCTTGATTGAATTAGCTCTCACACCAATATTTGCGTCTAGAGCCTTTGCATTGAGGGCTATCTGAAAACGGCTGTGGCGCTGAAGTTGCCTGTGAATGTGGAGTTGGTGGCAAGTGAAACCCGCATGTGGAGCATTCGTTTGTGTGGGATGCTGACCAAGCTTCATTTCAGTCCTAGGCACTCAAAGGGCACTAAGCATAGAGTGTGAAACCTGAGTTTCCTTGAGAGCTGCTTGGAAGCCTGATGGTGTGTGAAGTTAGTGAGCCAAATGGAGTTGTTCTCCCACAAGAACCACTCGGCTGATCCTTCTTCAATATGCCTTTCAGCAACATGCAGTGTTTCCTTGATTGAATTAGCTCTCACACCAATATTTGCGTCTAGAGCCTTTGCATTGAGGGCTATCTGAAAACGGCTGTGGCGCTGAAGTTGCCTGTGAATGTGGAGTTGGTGGCATGTGAAACCCGCATGTGGAGCATTCGTTTGTGTGGGATGCTCTACCAGGTTCATTCCTACATAATGCTCTCAAAGGGCACTAAGCATAGAGTGTGAAACCTGAGTTTCCTTGAGAGCTGCTTGGAAGCCTGATGGTGTGTGAAGTTAGTGAGCCAAATGGAGTTGTTCTCCCACAAGAACCACTCTGCTGATCCTTCTTCAATATGCCCTTCACCAACATGCAGTGTTTCCTTGATTGAATTAGCTCTGACACCAATATTTGCGTCTAGAGCCTTTGCATTGAGGGCTATCTGAAAACGGCTGTGGCGCTGAAGTTGCCTGTGAATGTGGAGTTGGTGGCATGTGAAACCCGCATGTGGAGCATTCGTTTGTGTGGGATGCTCTACCAGGTTCATTTCAGTCCTAGGCACTCAAAGGGCACTAAGCATAGAGTGTGAAACCTGAGTTTCCTTGAGAGCTGCTTGGAAGCCTGATGGTGTGTGAAGTTAGTGAGCCAAATGGAGTTGTTCTCCCACAAGAACCACTCGGCTGATCCTTCTTCAATATGCCCTTCACCAACATGCAGTGTTTCCTTGATTGAATTAGCTCTCACACCAATATTTGTGTCTAGAGCCTTTGCATTGAGGGCTATCTGAAAACGGCTGTGGCGCTGAAGTTGCCTGTGAATGTGGAGTTGGTGGCATGTGAAACCCGCATGTGGAGCATTCGTTTGTGTGGGATTCTCTACCAGGTTCATTTCAGTCCTAGGCACTCAAAGGGCACTAAGCATAGAGTTTGAAAACTGAGTTTCCTTGAGAGCTGCTTGGAAGCCTGATGGTGTGTGAAGTTAGTGAGCCAAATGGAGTTGTTCTCCGACAAGAACCACTCGGCTGATCCTTCTTCAATATGCCCTTCACCAACATGCAGTGTTTCCTTGATTGAATTAGCTCTCACACCAATATTTGTGTCTAGAGCCTTTGCATTGAGGGCTATCTGAAAACGGCTGTGGCGCTGAAGTTGCCTGTGAATGTGGAGTTGGTGGCATGTAAAACCCGCATGTGGAGCATTCGTTTGTGTGGGATGCTGACCAAGCTTCATTTCAGTCCTAGGCACTCAAAGGGCACTAAGCATAGAGTGTGAAACCTGAGTTTCCTTGAGAGCTGCTTGGAAGCCTGATGGTGTGTGAAGTTAGTGAGCCAAATGGAGTTGTTCTCCCACAAGAACCACTCGGCTGATCCTTCTTCAATATGCCCTTCACCAACATGCAGTGTTTCCTTGATTGAATTAGCTCTCACACCAATATTTGCGTCTAGAGCCTTTGCATTGAGGGCTATCTGAAAACGGCTGGGGCGCTGAAGTTGCCTGTGAATGTGGAGTTGGTGGCATGTGAAACCCGCATGTGGAGCATTCGTTTGTGTGGGATGCTCTACTAGATTCATTCCTAGATAATGCACTCAAAGGGCACTAAGCATAGAGTGTGAAAACCGAGTTTCCTTGAGAGCTGCTTGGAAGCCTGATGGTGTGTGAAGTTAGTGAGCCAAATGGAGTTGTTCTCCCACAAGAACCACTCGGCTGATCCTTCTTCAATATGCCCTTCACCAACATGCAGTGTTTCCTTGATTGAATTAGCTCTCACACCAATATTTGCGTCTAGAGCCTTTGCATTGAGGGCTATCTGAAAACGGCTGTGGCGCTGAAGTTGCCTGTCAATGTGGAGTTGGTGGCATGTGAAACCCGCATGTGGAGCATTCGTTTGTGTGGGATGCTCTACCAGGTTCATTCCTACATAATGCTCTCAAAGGGCACTAAGCATAGAGTGTGAAAACTGAGTTTCCTTGAGAGCTGCTTGGAAGCCTGATGGTGTGTGAAGTTAGTGAGCCAAATGGAGTTGTTCTCCCACAAGAACCACTCGGCTGATCCTTCTTCAATATGCCCTTCACCAACATGCAGTGTTTCCTTGATTGAATTAGCTCTCACACCAATATTTGCGTCTAGAGCCTTTGCATTGAGGGCTATCTGAAAATGGCTGTGGCGCTGAAATTGCCTGTGAATGTGGAGTTGGTGGCATGTGAAACCCGCATGTGGAGCATTCGTTTGTGTGGGATGCTCACCAAGCTTCATTTCAGTCCTAGGCACTCAAAGGGCACTAAGCATAGAGTGTGAAACCTGAGTTTCCTTGACAGCTGCTTGGAAGCCTGATGGTGTGTGAATTTAGTGAGCCAAATGGAGTTGTTCTCCCACAAGAACCACTCGGCTGATCCTTCTTCAATATGCCCTTCAGCAACATGCAGTGTTTCGTTGATTGAATTTGCTCTCACACCAATATTTGCGTCTAGAGCCTTTGCATTGAGGGCTATCTGAAAACGGCTGTGGCGCTGAAGTTGCCTGTGAATGTGGAGTTGGTGGCATGTGAAACCCGCATGTGGAGCATTCGTTTGTGTGGGATGCTCACCAAGCTTCATTTCAGTCCTAGGCACTCAAAGGGCACTAAGCATAGAGTGTGAAAACTGAGTTTCCTTGAGAGCTGCTTGGAAGCCTGATGGTGTGTGAAGTTAGTGAGCCAAATGGAGTTGTTCTCCCACAAGAACCACTCGGCTGATCCTTCTTCAATATGCCCTTCACCAACATGCAGTGTTTCCTTGATTGAATTAGCTCTCACACCAATATTTGCGTCTAGAGCCTTTGCATTGAGGGCTATCTGAAAACGGCTGTGGCGCTGAAGTTGCCTGTGAATGTGGAGTTGGTGGCATGTGAAACCCGCATGTGGAGCATTCGTTTGTGTGGGATGCTCGACTAGGTTCATTCCTACATAATGCTCTCAAAGGGCACTAAGCATAGAGTGTGAAAACTGAGTTTCCTTGAGAGCTGCTTGGAAGCCTGATGGTGTGTGAAGTTAGTGAGCCAAATGGAGTTGTTCTCCCACAAGAACCACTCGGCTGATCCTTCTTCAATATGCCCTTCACCAACATGCAGTGTTTCCTTGATTGAATTAGCTCTCACACCAATATTTGCGTCTAGAGCCTTTGCATTGAGGGCTATCTGAAAACGGCTGTGGCGCTGAAGTTGCCTGTGAATGTGGAGTTGGTGGCATGTGAAACCCGCATGTGGAGCATTCGTTTGTGTGGGAATCTCTACCAGGTTCATTCCTACATAATGCTCTCAAAGGGCACTAAGCATAGAGTGTGAAACCTGAGTTTCCTTGAGAGCTGCTTGGAAGCCTGATGGTGTGTGAAGTTAGTGAGCCAAATGGAGTTGTTCTCCCACAAGAACCACTCTGCTGATCCTTCTTCAATATGCCCTTCACCAACATGCAGTGTTTCCTTGATTGAATTAGCTCTCACACCAATATTTGCGTCTAGAGCCTTTGCATTGAGGGCTATCTGAAAACGGCTGTGGCGCTGAAGTTGCCTGTGAATGTGGAGTTGGTGGCATGTGAAACCCGCATGTGGAGCATTCGTTTGTGTGGGATGCTCTACCAGGTTCATTTCAGTCCTAGGCACTCAAAGGGCACTAAGCATAGAGTGTGAAAACTGAGTTTCCTTGAGAGCTGCTTGGAAGCCTGATGGTGTGTGAAGTTAGTGAGCCAAATGGAGTTGTTCTCCCACAAGAACCACTCGGCTGATCCTTCTTCAATATGCCCTTCACCAACATGCAGTGTTTCCTTGATTGAATTAGCTCTCACGCCAATATTTGTGTCTAGAGCCTTTGCATTGAGGGCTATCTGAAAACGGCTGTGGCGCTGAAGTTGCCTGTGAATGTGGAGTTGGTGGCATGTGAAACACGCATGTGGAGCATTCGTTTGTGTGGGATGCTGACCAAGCTTCATTTCAGACCTAGGCACTCAAAGGGCACTAAGCATAGAGTGTGAAACCTGAGTTTCCTTGAGAGCTGCTTGGAAGCCTGATGGTGTGTGAAGTTAGTGAGCCAAATGGAGTTGTTCTCCCACAAGAACCACTCGGCTGATCCTTCTTCAATATGCCCTTCACCAACATGCAGTGTTTCCTTGATTGAATTAGCTCTCACACCAATATTTGTGTCTAGAGCCTTTGCATTGAGGGCTATCTGAAAACGGCTGTGGCGCTGAAGTTGCCTGTGAATGTGGAGTTGGTGGCATGTGAAACCCGCATGTGGAGCATTCGTTTATGTGGGATGCTCTCCAAGCTTCATTTCAGTCCTAGGCACTCATAGGGCACTAAGCATAGAGTGTGAAAACTGAGTTTCCTTGAGAGCTGCTTGGAAGCCTGATGGTGTGTGAAGTTAGTGAGCCAAATGGAGTTGTTCTCCCACAAGAACCACTCGGCTGATCCTTCTTCAATATGCCCTTCACCAACATGCAGTGTTTCCTTGATTGAATTAGCTCTCACTCCAATATTTGCATCTAGAGCCTTTGCATTGAGGGCTATCTGAAAATGGCTGTGGCGCTAAAGTTGCCTGTGAATGTGGAGTTGGTGACATGTGAAACCCGCATGTGGAGCATTCGTTTCTGTGGGATGTTCTACCAGGTTCATTCCTAGATAATGCACTCAAAGGGCACTAAGCATAGAGTGTGAAAACTGAGTTTCCTTGAGAGCTGCTTGGAAGCCTGATGGTGTGTGAAGTTAGTGAGCCAAATGGAGTTGTTCTCCCACAAGAACCACTCCCCTGATCCTTCTTCAATATGCCCTTCACCAACATGCAGTGTTTCCTTGATTGAATTAGCTCTCACACCAATATTTGCGTCTAGAGCCTTTGCATTGAGGGCTATCTGAAAACGGCTGTGGCGCTGAAGTTGCCTGTGAATGTGGAGTTGGTGGCATGTGAAACCCGCATGTGGAGCATTCGTTTGTGTGGGATGCTCTACCAGGTTCATTCCTAGATAATGCACTCAAAGGGCACTAAGCATAGAGTGTGAAAACTGAGTTTCCTTGAGAGCTGCTTGGAAGCCTGATGGTGTGTGAAGTTAGTGAGCCAAATGGAGTTGTTCTCCCACAAGAACCACTCGGCTGATCCTTCTTCAATATGCCCTTCCCAACATGCAGTGTTTCCTTGATTGAATTAGCTCTCACACCAATATTTGCGTCTAGAGCCTTTGCATTGAGGGCTATCTGAAAACGGCTGTGGCGCTGAAGTTGCCTGTGAATGTGGAGTTGGTGGCATGTGAAACCCGCATGTGGAGCATTCGTTTATGTGGGATGCTCTCCAAGCTTCATTTCAGTCCTAGGCACTCATAGGGCACTAAGCATAGAGTGTGAAAACTGAGTTTCCTTGAGAGCTGCTTGGAAGCCTGATGGTGTGTGAAGTTAGTGAGCCAAATGGAGTTGTTCTCCCACAAGAACCACTCGGCTGATCCTTCTTCAATATGCCCTTCACCAACATGCAGTGTTTCCTTGATTGAATTAGCTCTCACACCAATATTTGCGTCTAGAGCCTTTGCATTGAGGGCTATCTGAAAATGGCTGTGGCGCTAAAGTTGCCTGTGAATGTGGAGTTGGTGGCATGTGAAACCCGCATGTGGAGCATTCGTTTCTGTGGGATGTTCTACCAGGTTCATTCCTAGATAATGCACTCAAAGGGCACTAAGCATAGAGTGTGAAAACTGAGTTTCCTTGAGAGCTCCTTGGAAGCCTGATGGTGTGTGAAGTCAGTGAGCCAAATGGAGTTGTTCTCCCACAAGAACCACTCGGCTGATCCTTCTTCAATATGCCCTTCACCAACATGCAGTGTTTCCTTGATTGAATTAGCTCTCACACCAATATTTGCGTCTAGAGCCTTTGCATTGAGGGCTATCTGAAAACGGCTGTGGCGCTGAAGTTGCCTGTGAATGTGGAGTTGGTGGCATGTGAAACCCGCATGTGGAGCATTCGTTTGTGTGGGATGCTGACCAAGCTTCATTTCAGTCCTAGGCACACAAAAGGCACTAAGCATAGAGTGTGAAAACTGAGTTTCCTTGAGAGCTGCTTGGAAACCTGATGGTGTGTGAAGTTAGAGAGCCAAACGGAGTTGTTCTCCCACAAGAACCACTCGGCTGATCCTTCTTCAATATGCCCTTCACCAACATGCAGTGTTTCCTTGATTGAATTAGCTCTCACACCAATATTTGCGTCTAGAGCCTTTGCATTGAGGGCTATCTGAAAATGGCTGTGGCGCTAAAGTTGCCTGTGAATGTGGAGCTGGTGGCATGTGAAACCCGCATGTGGAGCATTCGTTTCTGTGGGATGCTCTCCCAGATTCATTTCAGTCCTAGGCACACAAAGGGCACTAAGCATAGAGTGTGAAACCTGAGTTTCCTTGAGAGCTGCTTGGAAGCCTGATGGTGTGTGAAGTTAGTGAGCCAAATGGAGTTGTTCTCCCACAAGAACCACTCGGCTGATCCTTCTTCAATATGCCCTTCACCAACATGCAGTGTTTCCTTGATTGAATTAGCTCTCACACCAATATTTGCGTCTAGAGCCTTTGCATTGAGGGCTATCTGAAAACGGCTGTGGCGCTGAAGTTGCCTGTGAATGTGGAGTTGGTGGCATGTGAAACCCGCATGTGGAGCATTCGTTTGTGTGGGATGCTCTACCAGGTTCATTCCTACATAATGCACTCAAAGGGCACTAAGCATAGAGTGTGAAAACTGAGTTTCCTTGAGAGCTGCTTGGAAGCCTGATGGTGTGTGAAGTTAATGAGCCAAATGGAGTTGTTCTCCCACAAGAACCACTCGGCTGATCCTTCTTCAATATGCCCTTCACCAACATGCAGTGTTTCCTTGATTGAATTAGCTCTCACACCAATATTTGCGTCTAGAGCCTTTGCATTGAGGGCTATCTGAAAACGGCTGTGGCGCTGAAGTTGCCTGTGAATGTGGAGTTGGTGGCATGTGAAACCCGCATGTGGAGCATTCGTTTGTGTGGGATGCTCTACCAGGTTCATTTCAGTCCTAGGCACTCAAAGGGCACTAAGCATAGAGTGTGAAAACTGAGTTTCCTTGAGAGCTGCTTGGAAGCCTGATGGTGTGTGAAGTTAGTGAGCCAAATGGAGTTGTTCTCCCACAAGAACCACTCGGCTGATCCTTCTTCAATATGCCCTTCACCAACATGCAGTGTTTCCTTGATTGAATTAGCTCTCACACCAATATTTGCGTCTAGAGCCTTTGCATTGAGGGCTATGTGAAAACGGCTGTGGCGCTGAAGTTGCCTGTGAATGTGGAGTTGGTGGCATGTGAAACCCGCATGTGCAGCATTTGTTTCTGTGGGATGCTGACCAAGCTTCATTTCAGTCCTAGGCACTCATAGGGCACTAAGCATAGAGTGTGAAAACTGAGTTTCCTTGAGAGCTGCTTGGAAGCCTGATGGTGTGTGAAGTTAGTGAGCCAAATGGAGTTGTTCTCCCACAAGAACCACTCGGCTGATCCTTCTTCAATATGCCCTTCACCAACATGCAGTGTTTCCTTGATTGAATTAGCTCTCACACCAATATTTGTGTCTAGAGCCTTTGCATTGAGGGCTATCTGAAAACGGCTGTGGCGCTGAAGTTGCCTGTTAATGTGGAGTTGGTGGCATGTGAAACCCGCATGTGGAGCATTCGTTTATGTGGGATGCTCTCCAAGCTTCATTTCAGTCCTAGGCACTCATAGGGCACTAAGCATAGAGTGTGAAAACTGAGTTTCCTTGAGAGCTGCTTGGAAGCCTGATGGTGTGTGAAGTTAGTGAGCCAAATGGAGTTGTTCTCCCACAAGAACCACTCGGCTGATCCTTCTTCAATATGCCCTTCACCAACATGCAGTGTTTCCTTGATTGAATTAGCTCTCACTCCAATATTTGCATCTAGAGCCTTTGCATTGAGGGCTATCTGAAAATGGCTGTGGCGCTAAAGTTGCCTGTGAATGTGGAGTTGGTGACATGTGAAACCCGCATGTGGAGCATTCCTTTCTGTGGGATGTTCTACCAGGTTCATTCCTAGATAATGCACTCAAAGGGCACTAAGCATAGAGTGTGAAAACTGAGTTTCCTTGAGAGCTGCTTGGAAGCCTGATGGTGTGTGAAGTTAGTGAGCCAAATGGAGTTGTTCTCCCACAAGAACCACTCCCCTGATCCTTCTTCAATATGCCCTTCACCAACATGCAGTGTTTCCTTGATTGAATTAGCTCTCACACCAATATTTGCGTCTAGAGCCTTTGCATTGAGGGCTATCTGAAAACGGCTGTGGCGCTGAAGTTGCCTGTGAATGTGGAGTTGGTGGCATGTGAAACCCGCATGTGGAGCATTCGTTTGTGTGGGATGCTCTACCAGGTTCATTCCTAGATAATGCACTCAAAGGGCACTAAGCATAGAGTGTGAAAACTGAGTTTCCTTGAGAGCTGCTTGGAAGCCTGATGGTGTGTGAAGTTAGTGAGCCAAATGGAGTTGTTCTCCCACAAGAACCACTCGGCTGATCCTTCTTCAATATGCCCTTCACCAACATGCAGTGTTTCCTTGATTGAATTAGCTCTCACACCAATATTTGCGTCTAGAGCCTTTGCATTGAGGGCTATCTGAAAACGGCTGTGGCGCTGAAGTTGCCTGTGAATGTGGAGTTGGTGGCATGTGAAACCCGCATGTGGAGCATTCGTTTATGTGGGATGCTCTCCAAGCTTCATTTCAGTCCTAGGCACTCATAGGGCACTAAGCATAGAGTGTGAAAACTGAGTTTCCTTGAGAGCTGCTTGGAAGCCTGATGGTGTGTGAAGTTAGTGAGCCAAATGGAGTTGTTTTCCCACAAGAACCACTCGGCTGATCCTTCTTCAATATGCCCTTCACCAACATGCAGTGTTTCCTTGATTGAATTAGCTCTCACACCAATATTTGCGTCTAGAGCCTTTGCATTGAGGGCTATCTGAAAATGGCTGTGGCGCTAAAGTTGCCTGTGAATGTGGAGTTGGTGGCATGTGAAACCCGCATGTGGAGCATTCGTTTCTGTGGGATGTTCTACCAGGTTCATTCCTAGATAATGCACTCAAAGGGCACTAAGCATAGAGTGTGAAAACTGAGTTTCCTTGAGAGCTCCTTGGAAGCCTGATGGTGTGTGAAGTCAGTGAGCCAAATGGAGTTGTTCTCCCACAAGAACCACTCGGCTGATCCTTCTTCAATATGCCCTTCACCAACATGCAGTGTTTCCTTGATTGAATTAGCTCTCACACCAATATTTGCGTCTAGAGCCTTTGCATTGAGGGCTATCTGAAAACGGCTGTGGCGCTGAAGTTGCCTGTGAATGTGGAGTTGGTGGCATGTGAAACCCGCATGTGGAGCATTCGTTTGTGTGGGATGCTGACCAAGCTTCATTTCAGTCCTAGGCACACAAAAGGCACTAAGCATAGAGTGTGAAAACTGAGTTTCCTTGAGAGCTGCTTGGAAACCTGATGGTGTGTGAAGTTAGAGAGCCAAACGGAGTTGTTCTCCCACAAGAACCACTCGGCTGATCCTTCTTCAATATGCCCTTCACCAACATGCAGTGTTTCCTTGATTGAATTAGCTCTCACACCAATATTTGCGTCTAGAGCCTTTGCATTGAGGGCTATCTGAAAATGGCTGTGGCGCTAAAGTTGCCTGTGAATGTGGAGCTGGTGGCATGTGAAACCCGCATGTGGAGCATTCGTTTCTGTGGGATGCTCTCCCAGATTCATTTCAGTCCTAGGCACACAAAGGGCACTAAGCATAGAGTGTGAAACCTGAGTTTCCTTGAGAGCTGCTTGGAAGCCTGATGGTGTGTGAAGTTAGTGAGCCAAATGGAGTTGTTCTCCCACAAGAACCACTCGGCTGATCCTTCTTCAATATGCCCTTCACCAACATGCAGTGTTTCCTTGATTGAATTAGCTCTCACACCAATATTTGCGTCTAGAGCCTTTGCATTGAGGGCTATCTGAAAACGGCTGTGGCGCTGAAGTTGCCTGTGAATGTGGAGTTGGTGGCATGTGAAACCCGCATGTGCAGCATTCGTATATGTGCGATGCTCTCCAAGCTTCATTTCAGTCCTAGGCACTCATAGGGCACTAAGCATAGAGTGTGAAAACTGAGTTTCCTTGAGAGCTGCTTGGAAGCCTGATGGTGTGTGAAGTTAGTGAGCCAAATGGAGTTGTTCTCCCACAAGAACCACTCGGCTGATCCTTCTTCAATATGCCCTTCACCAACATGCAGTGTTTCCTTGATTGAATTAGCTCTCACACCAATATTTGCGTCTAGAGCCTTTGCATTGAGGGCTATCTGAAAATGGCTGTGGCGCTAAAGTTGCCTGTGAATGTGGAGTTGGTGGCATGTGAAACCCGCATGTGGAGCATTCGTTTCTGTGGGATGTTCTACCAGGTTCATTCCAAGATAATGCACTCAAAGGGCACTAAGCATAGAGTGTGAAAACTGAGTTTCCTTGAGAGCTCCTTGGAAGCCTGATGGTGTGTGAAGTCAGTGAGCCAAATGGAGTTGTTCTCCCACAAGAACCACTCGGCTGATCCTTCTTCAATATGCCCTTCACCAACATGCAGTGTTTCCTTGATTGAATTAGCTCTCACACCAATATTTGCGTCTAGAGCCTTTGCATTGAGGGCTATCTGAAAACGGCTGTGGCGCTGAAGTTGCCTGTGAATGTGGAGTTGGTGGCATGTGAAACCCGCATGTGGAGCATTCGTTTGTGTGGGATGCTGACCAAGCTTCATTTCAGTCCTAGGCACACAAAAGGCACTAAGCATAGAGTGTGAAAACTGAGTTTCCTTGAGAGCTGCTTGGAAACCTGATGGTGTGTGAAGTTAGAGAGCCAAACGGAGTTGTTCTCCCACAAGAACCACTCGGCTGATCCTTCTTCAATATGCCCTTCACCAACATGCAATGTTTCCTTGATTGAATTAGCTCTCACACCAATATTTGCGTCTAGAGCCTTTGCATTGAGGGCTATCTGAAAATGGCTGTGGCGCTAAAGTTGCCTGTGAATGTGGAGCTGGTGGCATGTGAAACCCGCATGTGGAGCATTCGTTTCTGTGGGATGCTCTCCCAGATTCATTTCAGTCCTAGGCACACAAAGGGCACTAAGCATAGAGTGTGAAACCTGAGTTTCCTTGAGAGCTGCTTGGAAGCCTGATGGTGTGTGAAGTTAGTGAGCCAAATGGAGTTGTTCTCCCACAAGAACCACTCGGCTGATCCTTCTTCAATATGCCCTTCACCAACATGCAGTGTTTCCTTGATTGAATTAGCTCTCACACCAATATTTGCGTCTAGAGCCTTTGCATTGAGGGCTATCTGAAAACGGCTGTGGCGCTGAAGTTGCCTGTGAATGTGGAGTTGGTGGCATGTGAAACCCGCATGTGGAGCATTCGTTTGTGTGGGATGCTCTACCAGGTTCATTCCTACATAATGCACTCAAAGGGCACTAAGCATAGAGCGTGAAAACTGAGTTTCCTTGAGAGCTGCTTGGAAGCCTGATGGTGTGTGAAGTTAATGAGCCAAATGGAGTTGTTCTCCCACAAGAACCACTCGGCTGATCCTTCTTCAATATGCCCTTCACCAACATGCAGTGTTTCCTTGATTGAATTAGCTCTCACACCAATATTTGCGTCTAGAGCCTTTGCATTGAGGGCTATCTGAAAACGGCTGTGGCGCTGAAGTTGCCTGTGAATGTGGAGTTGGTGGCATGTGAAACCCGCATGTGGAGCATTCGTTTGTGTGGGATTCTCTACCAGGTTCATTTCAGTCCTAGGCACTCAAAGGGCACTAAGCATAGAGTGTGAAAACTGAGTTTCCTTGAGAGCTGCTTGGAAGCCTGATGGTGTGTGAAGTTAGTGAGCCAAATGGAGTTGTTCTCCCACAAGAACCACTCGGCTGATCCTTCTTCAATATGCCCTTCACCAACATGCAGTGTTTCCTTGATTGAATTAGCTCTCACACCAATATTTGCGTCTAGAGCCTTTGCATTGAGGGCTATGTGAAAACGGCTGTGGCGCTGAAGTTGCCTGTGAATGTGGAGTTGGTGGCATGTGAAACCCGCATGTGCAGCATTTGTTTCTGTGGGATGCTGACCAAGCTTCATTTCAGTCCTAGGCACTCATAGGGCACTAAGCATAGAGTGTGAAAACTGAGTTTCCTTGAGAGCTGCTTGGAAGCCTGATGGTGTGTGAAGTTAGTGAGCCAAATGGAGTTGTTCTCCCACAAGAACCACTCGGCTGATCCTTCTTCAATATGCCCTTCACCAACATGCAGTGTTTCCTTGATTGAATTAGCTCTCACACCAATATTTGTGTCTAGAGCCTTTGCATTGAGGGCTATCTGAAAACGGCTGTGGCGCTGAAGTTGCCTGTTAATGTGGAGTTGGTGGCATGTGAAACCCGCATGTGGAGCATTCGTTTATGTGGGATGCTCTCCAAGCTTCATTTCAGTCCTAGGCACTCATATGGCACTAAGCATAGAGTGTGAAAACTGAGTTTCCTTGAGAGCTGCTTGGAAGCCTGATGGTGTGTGAAGTTAGTGAGCCAAATGGAGTTGTTCTCCCACAAGAACCACTCGGCTGATCCTTCTTCAATATGCCCTTCACCAACATGCAGTGTTTCCTTGATTGAATTAGCTCTCACTCCAATATTTGCATCTAGAGCCTTTGCATTGAGGGCTATCTGAAAATGGCTGTGGCGCTAAAGTTGCCTGTGAATGTGGAGTTGGTGACATGTGAAACCCGCATGTGGAGCATTCCTTTCTGTGGGATGTTCTACCAGGTTCATTCCTAGATAATGCACTCAAAGGGCACTAAGCATAGAGTGTGAAAACTGAGTTTCCTTGAGAGCTGCTTGGAAGCCTGATGGTGTGTGAAGTTAGTGAGCCAAATGGAGTTGTTCTCCCACAAGAACCACTCCCCTGATCCTTCTTCAATATGCCCTTCACCAACATGCAGTGTTTCCTTGATTGAATTAGCTCTCACACCAATATTTGCGTCTAGAGCCTTTGCATTGAGGGCTATCTGAAAACGGCTGTGGCGCTGAAGTTGCCTGTGAATGTGGAGTTGGTGGCATGTGAAACCCGCATGTGGAGCATTCGTTTGTGTGGGATGCTCTACCAGGTTCATTCCTAGATAATGCACTCAAAGGGCACTAAGCATAGAGTGTGAAAACTGAGTTTCCTTGAGAGCTGCTTGGAAGCCTGATGGTGTGTGAAGTTAGTGAGCCAAATGGAGTTGTTCTCCCACAAGAACCACTCGGCTGATCCTTCTTCAATATGCCCTTCACCAACATGCAGTGTTTCCTTGATTGAATTAGCTCTCACACCAATATTTGCGTCTAGAGCCTTTGCATTGAGGGCTATCTGAAAACGGCTGTGGCGCTGAAGTTGCCTGTGAATGTGGAGTTGGTGGCATGTGAAACCCGCATGTGGAGCATTCGTTTATGTGGGATGCTCTCCAAGCTTCATTTCAGTCCTAGGCACTCATAGGGCACTTAGCATAGAGTGTGAAAACTGAGTTTCCTTGAGAGCTGCTTGGAAGCCTGATGGTGTGTGAAGTTAGTGAGCCAAATGGAGTTGTTTTCCCACAAGAACCACTCGGCTGATCCTTCTTCAATATGCCCTTCACCAACATGCAGTGTTTCCTTGATTGAATTAGCTCTCACACCAATATTTGCGTCTAGAGCCTTTGCATTGAGGGCTATCTGAAAATGGCTGTGGCGCTAAAGTTGCCTGTGAATGTGGAGTTGGTGGCATGTGAAACCCGCATGTGGAGCATTCGTTTCTGTGGGATGTTCTACCAGGTTCATTCCTAGATAATGCACTCAAAGGGCACTAAGCATAGAGTGTGAAAACTGAGTTTCCTTGAGAGCTCCTTGGAAGCCTGATGGTGTGTGAAGTCAGTGAGCCAAATGGAGTTGTTCTCCCACAAGAACCACTCGGCTGATCCTTCTTCAATATGCCCTTCACCAACATGCAGTGTTTCCTTGATTGAATTAGCTCTCACACCAATATTTGCGTCTAGAGCCTTTGCATTGAGGGCTATCTGAAAACGGCTGTGGCGCTGAAGTTGCCTGTGAATGTGGAGTTGGTGGCATGTGAAACCCGCATGTGGAGCATTCGTTTGTGTGGGATGCTGACCAAGCTTCATTTCAGTCCTAGGCACACAAAAGGCACTAAGCATAGAGTGTGAAAACTGAGTTTCCTTGAGAGCTGCTTGGAAACCTGATGGTGTGTGAAGTTAGAGAGCCAAACGGAGTTGTTCTCCCACAAGAACCACTCGGCTGATCCTTCTTCAATATGCCCTTCACCAACATGCAGTGTTTCCTTGATTGAATTAGCTCTCACACCAATATTTGCGTCTAGAGCCTTTGCATTGAGGGCTATCTGAAAATGGCTGTGGCGCTAAAGTTGCCTGTGAATGTGGAGCTGGTGGCATGTGAAACCCGCATGTGGAGCATTCGTTTCTGTGGGATGCTCTCCCAGATTCATTTCAGTCCTAGGCACACAAAGGGCACTAAGCATAGAGTGTGAAACCTGAGTTTCCTTGAGAGCTGCTTGGAAGCCTGATGGTGTGTGAAGTTAGTGAGCCAAATGGAGTTGTTCTCCCACAAGAACCACTCGGCTGATCCTTCTTCAATATGCCCTTCACCAACATGCAGTGTTTCCTTGATTGAATTAGCTCTCACACCAATATTTGCGTCTAGAGCCTTTGCATTGAGGGCTATCTGAAAACGGCTGTGGCGCTGAAGTTGCCTGTGAATGTGGAGTTGGTGGCATGTGAAACCCGCATGTGCAGCATTCGTTTATGTGCGATGCTCTCCAAGCTTCATTTCAGTCCTAGGCACTCATAGGGCACTAAGCATAGAGTGTGAAAACTGAGTTTCCTTGAGAGCTGCTTGGAAGCCTGATGGTGTGTGAAGTTAGTGAGCCAAATGGAGTTGTTCTCCCACAAGAACCACTCGGCTGATCCTTCTTCAATATGCCCTTCACCAACATGCAGTGTTTCCTTGATTGAATTAGCTCTCACACCAATATTTGCGTCTAGAGCCTTTGCATTGAGGGCTATCTGAAAATGGCTGTGGCGCTAAAGTTGCCTGTGAATGTGGAGTTGGTGGCATGTGAAACCCGCATGTGGAGCATTCGTTTCTGTGGGATGTTCTACCAGGTTCATTCCAAGATAATGCACTCAAAGGGCACTAAGCATAGAGTGTGAAAACTGAGTTTCCTTGAGAGCTCCTTGGAAGCCTGATGGTGTGTGAAGTCAGTGAGCCAAATGGAGTTGTTCTCCCACAAGAACCACTCGGCTGATCCTTCTTCAATATGCCCTTCACCAACATGCAGTGTTTCCTTGATTGAATTAGCTCTCACACCAATATTTGCGTCTAGAGCCTTTGCATTGAGGGCTATCTGAAAACGGCTGTGGCGCTGAAGTTGCCTGTGAATGTGGAGTTGGTGGCATGTGAAACCCGCATGTGGAGCATTCGTTTGTGTGGGATGCTGACCAAGCTTCATTTCAGTCCTAGGCACACAAAAGGCACTAAGCATAGAGTGTGAAAACTGAGTTTCCTTGAGAGCTGCTTGGAAACCTGATGGTGTGTGAAGTTAGAGAGCCAAACGGAGTTGTTCTCCCACAAGAACCACTCGGCTGATCCTTCTTCAATATGCCCTTCACCAACATGCAGTGTTTCCTTGATTGAATTAGCTCTCACACCAATATTTGCGTCTAGAGCCTTTGCATTGAGGGCTATCTGAAAATGGCTGTGGCGCTAAAGTTGCCTGTGAATGTGGAGCTGGTGGCATGTGAAACCCGCATGTGGAGCATTCGTTTCTGTGGGATGCTCTCCCAGATTCATTTCAGTCCTAGGCACACAAAGGGCACTAAGCATAGAGTGTGAAACCTGAGTTTCCTTGAGAGCTGCTTGGAAGCCTGATGGTGTGTGAAGTTAGTGAGCCAAATGGAGTTGTTCTCCCACAAGAACCACTCGGCTGATCCTTCTTCAATATGCCCTTCACCAACATGCAGTGTTTCCTTGATTGAATTAGCTCTCACACCAATATTTGCGTCTAGAGCCTTTGCATTGAGGGCTATCTGAAAACGGCTGTGGCGCTGAAGTTGCCTGTGAATGTGGAGTTGGTGGCATGTGAAACCCGCATGTGGAGCATTCGTTTGTGTGGGATGCTCTACCAGGTTCATTCCTACATAATGCACTCAAAGGGCACTAAGCATAGAGCGTGAAAACTGAGTTTCCTTGAGAGCTGCTTGGAAGCCTGATGGTGTGTGAAGTTAATGAGCCAAATGGAGTTGTTCTCCCACAAGAACCACTCGGCTGATCCTTCTTCAATATGCCCTTCACCAACATGCAGTGTTTCCTTGATTGAATTAGCTCTCACACCAATATTTGCGTCTAGAGCCTTTGCATTGAGGGCTATCTGAAAACGGCTGTGGCGCTGAAGTTGCCTGTGAATGTGGAGTTGGTGGCATGTGAAACCCGCATGTGGAGCATTCGTTTGTGTGGGATTCTCTACCAGGTTCATTTCAGTCCTAGGCACTCAAAGGGCACTAAGCATAGAGTGTGAAAACTGAGTTTCCTTGAGAGCTGCTTGGAAGCCTGATGGTGTGTGAAGTTAGTGAGCCAAATGGAGTTGTTCTCCCACAAGAACCACTCGGCTGATCCTTCTTCAATATGCCCTTCACCAACATGCAGTGTTTCCTTGATTGAATTAGCTCTCACACCAATATTTGCGTCTAGAGCCTTTGCATTGAGGGCTATGTGAAAACGGCTGTGGCGCTGAAGTTGCCTGTGAATGTGGAGTTGGTGGCATGTGAAACCCGCATGTGCAGCATTTGTTTCTGTGGGATGCTGACCAAGCTTCATTTCAGTCCTAGGCACTCATAGGGCACTAAGCATAGAGTGTGAAAACTGAGTTTCCTTGAGAGCTGCTTGGAAGCCTGATGGTGTGTGAAGTTAGTGAGCCAAATGGAGTTGTTCTCCCACAAGAACCACTCGGCTGATCCTTCTTCAATATGCCCTTCACCAACATGCAGTGTTTCCTTGATTGAATTAGCTCTCACACCAATATTTGTGTCTAGAGCCTTTGCATTGAGGGCTATCTGAAAACGGCTGTGGCGCTGAAGTTGCCTGTTAATGTGGAGTTGGTGGCATGTGAAACCCGCATGTGGAGCATTCGTTTATGTGGGATGCTCTCCAAGCTTCATTTCAGTCCTAGGCACTCATAGGGCACTAAGCATAGAGTGTGAAAACTGAGTTTCCTTGAGAGCTGCTTGGAAGCCTGATGGTGTGTGAAGTTAGTGAGCCAAATGGAGTTGTTCTCCCACAAGAACCACTCGGCTGATCCTTCTTCAATATGCCCTTCACCAACATGCAGTGTTTCCTTGATTGAATTAGCTCTCACTCCAATATTTGCATCTAGAGCCTTTGCATTGAGGGCTATCTGAAAATGGCTGTGGCGCTAAAGTTGCCTGTGAATGTGGAGTTGGTGACATGTGAAACCCGCATGTGGAGCATTCCTTTCTGTGGGATGTTCTACCAGGTTCATTCCTAGATAATGCACTCAAAGGGCACTAAGCATAGAGTGTGAAAACTGAGTTTCCTTGAGAGCTGCTTGGAAGCCTGATGGTGTGTGAAGTTAGTGAGCCAAATGGAGTTGTTCTCCCACAAGAACCACTCCCCTGATCCTTCTTCAATATGCTCTTCACCAACATGCAGTGTTTCCTTGATTGAATTAGCTCTCACACCAATATTTGCGTCTAGAGCCTTTGCATTGAGGGCTATGTGAAAACGGCTGTGGCGCTGAAGTTGCCTGTGAATGTGGAGTTGGTGGCATGTGAAACCCGCATGTGGAGCATTCGTTTGTGTGGGATGCTCTACCAGGTTCATTCCTAGATAATGCACTCAAAGGGCACTAAGCATAGAGTGTGAAAACTGAGTTTCCTTGAGAGCTGCTTGGAAGCCTGATGGTGTGTGAAGTTAGTGAGCCAAATGGAGTTGTTCTCCCACAAGAACCACTCGGCTGATCCTTCTTCAATATGCCCTTCACCAACATGCAGTGTTTCCTTGATTGAATTAGCTCTCACACCAATATTTGCGTCTAGAGCCTTTGCATTGAGGGCTATCTGAAAACGGCTGTGGCGCTGAAGTTGCCTGTGAATGTGGAGTTGGTGGCATGTGAAACCCGCATGTGGAGCATTCGTTTATGTGGGATGCTCTCCAAGCTTCATTTCAGTCCTAGGCACTCAAAGGGCACTAAGCATAGAGTGTGAAAACTGAGTTTCCTTGAGAGCTGCTTGGAAGCCTGATGGTGTGTGAAGTTAGTGAGCCAAATGGAGTTGTTTTCCCACAAGAACCACTCGGCTGATCCTTCTTCAATATGCCCTTCACCAACATGCAGTGTTTCCTTGATTGAATTAGCTCTCACACCAATATTTGCGTCTAGAGCCTTTGCATTGAGGGCTATCTGAAAATGGCTGTGGCGCTAAAGTTGCCTGTGAATGTGGAGTTGGTGGCATGTGAAACCCGCATGTGGAGCATTCGTTTCTGTGGGATGTTCTACCAGGTTCATTCCTAGATAATGCACTCAAAGGGCACTAAGCATAGAGTGTGAAAACTGAGTTTCCTTGAGAGCTCCTTGGAAGCCTGATGGTGTGTGAAGTCAGTGAGCCAAATGGAGTTGTTCTCCCACAAGAACCACTCGGCTGATCCTTCTTCAATATGCCCTTCACCAACATGCAGTGTTTCCTTGATTGAATTAGCTCTCACACCAATATTTGCGTCTAGAGCCTTTGCATTGAGGGCTATCTGAAAACGGCTGTGGCGCTGAAGTTGCCTGTGAATGTGGAGTTGGTGGCATGTGAAACCCGCATGTGGAGCATTCGTTTGTGTGGGATGCTGACCAAGCTTCATTTCAGTCCTAGGCACACAAAAGGCACTAAGCATAGAGTGTGAAAACTGAGTTTCCTTGAGAGCTGCTTGGAAACCTGATGGTGTGTGAAGTTAGAGAGCCAAACGGAGTTGTTCTCCCACAAGAACCACTCGGCTGATCCTTCTTCAATATGCCCTTCACCAACATGCAGTGTTTCCTTGATTGAATTAGCTCTCACACCAATATTTGCGTCTAGAGCCTTTGCATTGAGGGCTATCTGAAAATGGCTGTGGCGCTAAAGTTGCCTGTGAATGTGGAGCTGGTGGCATGTGAAACCCGCATGTGGAGCATTCGTTTCTGTGGGATGCTCTCCCAGATTCATTTCAGTCCTAGGCACACAAAGGGCACTAAGCATAGAGTGTGAAACCTGAGTTTCCTTGAGAGCTGCTTGGAAGCCTGATGGTGTGTGAAGTTAGTGAGCCAAATGGAGTTGTTCTCCCACAAGAACCACTCGGCTGATCCTTCTTCAATATGCCCTTCACCAACATGCAGTGTTTCCTTGATTGAATTAGCTCTCACACCAATATTTGCGTCTAGAGCCTTTGCATTGAGGGCTATCTGAAAACGGCTGTGGCGCTGAAGTTGCCTGTGAATGTGGAGTTGGTGGCATGTGAAACCCGCATGTGCAGCATTCGTTTATGTGCGATGCTCTCCAAGCTTCATTTCAGTCCTAGGCACTCATAGGGCACTAAGCATAGAGTGTGAAAACTGAGTTTCCTTGAGAGCTGCTTGGAAGCCTGATGGTGTGTGAAGTTAGTGAGCCAAATGGAGTTGTTCTCCCACAAGAACCACTCGGCTGATCCTTCTTCAATATGCCCTTCACCAACATGCAGTGTTTCCTTGATTGAATTAGCTCTCACACCAATATTTGCGTCTAGAGCCTTTGCATTGAGGGCTATCTGAAAACGGCTGTGGCGCTGAAGTTGCCTGTGAATGTGGAGTTGGTGGCATGTGAAACCCGCATGTGGAGCATTCGTTTGTGTGGGATGCTCTACCAGGTTCATTCCTACATAATGCACTCAAAGGGCACTAAGCATAGAGTGTGAAACCTGAGTTTCCTTGAGAGCTGCTTGGAAGCCTGATGGTGTGTGAAGTTAATGAACCAAATGGAGTTGTTCTCCCACAAGAACCACTCGGCTGATCCTTCTTCAATATGCCCTTCACCAACATGCAGTGTTTCCTTGATTGAATTAGCTCTCACACCAATATTTGCGTCTAGAGCCTTTGCATTGAGGGCTATCTGAAAACGGCTGTGGCGCTGAAGTTGCCTGTGAATGTGGAGTTGGTGGCATGTGAAACCCGCATGTGGAGCATTCGTTTGTGTGGGATGCTCTACCAGGTTCATTTCAGTCCTAGGCACTCAAAGGGCACTAAGCATAGAGTGTGAAAACTGAGTTTCCTTGAGAGCTGCTTGGAAGCCTGATGGTGTGTGAAGTTAGTGAGCCAAATGGAGTTGTTCTCCCACAAGAACCACTCGGCTGATCCTTCTTCAATATGCCCTTCACCAACATGCAGTGTTTCCTTGATTGAATTAGCTCTCACACCAATATTTGCGTCTAGAGCCTTTGCATTGAGGGCTATCTGAAAACGGCTGTGGCGCTGAAGTTGCCTGTGAATGTGGAGTTGGTGGCATGTGAAACCCGCATGTGGAGCATTCGTTTATGTGGGATGCTCTCCAAGCTTCATTTCAGTCCTAGGCACTCAAAGGGCACTAAGCATAGAGTGTGAAAACTGAGTTTCCTTGAGAGCTGCTTGGAAGCCTGATGGTGTGTGAAGTTAGTGAGCCAAATGGAGTTGTTTTCCCACAAGAACCACTCGGCTGATCCTTCTTCAATATGCCCTTCACCAACATGCAGTGTTTCCTTGATTGAATTAGCTCTCACACCAATATTTGCGTCTAGAGCCTTTGCATTGAGGGCTATCTGAAAATGGCTGTGGCGCTAAAGTTGCCTGTGAATGTGGAGTTGGTGGCATGTGAAACCCGCATGTGGAGCATTCGTTTCTGTGGGATGTTCTACCAGGTTCATTCCTAGATAATGCACTCAAAGGGCACTAAGCATAGAGTGTGAAAACTGAGTTTCCTTGAGAGCTCCTTGGAAGCCTGATGGTGTGTGAAGTCAGTGAGCCAAATGGAGTTGTTCTCCCACAAGAACCACTCGGCTGATCCTTCTTCAATATGCCCTTCACCAACATGCAGTGTTTCCTTGATTGAATTAGCTCTCACACCAATATTTGCGTCTAGAGCCTTTGCATTGAGGGCTATCTGAAAACGGCTGTGGCGCTGAAGTTGCCTGTGAATGTGGAGTTGGTGGCATGTGAAACCCGCATGTGGAGCATTCGTTTGTGTGGGATGCTGACCAAGCTTCATTTCAGTCCTAGGCACACAAAAGGCACTAAGCATAGAGTGTGAAAACTGAGTTTCCTTGAGAGCTGCTTGGAAACCTGATGGTGTGTGAAGTTAGAGAGCCAAACGGAGTTGTTCTCCCACAAGAACCACTCGGCTGATCCTTCTTCAATATGCCCTTCACCAACATGCAGTGTTTCCTTGATTGAATTAGCTCTCACACCAATATTTGCGTCTAGAGCCTTTGCATTGAGGGCTATCTGAAAATGGCTGTGGCGCTAAAGTTGCCTGTGAATGTGGAGCTGGTGGCATGTGAAACCCGCATGTGGAGCATTCGTTTCTGTGGGATGCTCTCCCAGATTCATTTCAGTCCTAGGCACACAAAGGGCACTAAGCATAGAGTGTGAAACCTGAGTTTCCTTGAGAGCTGCTTGGAAGCCTGATGGTGTGTGAAGTTAGTGAGCCAAATGGAGTTGTTCTCCCACAAGAACCACTCGGCTGATCCTTCTTCAATATGCCCTTCACCAACATGCAGTGTTTCCTTGATTGAATTAGCTCTCACACCAATATTTGCGTCTAGAGCCTTTGCATTGAGGGCTATCTGAAAACGGCTGTGGCGCTGAAGTTGCCTGTGAATGTGGAGTTGGTGGCATGTGAAACCCGCATGTGCAGCATTCGTTTATGTGCGATGCTCTCCAAGCTTCATTTCAGTCCTAGGCACTCATAGGGCACTAAGCATAGAGTGTGAAAACTGAGTTTCCTTGAGAGCTGCTTGGAAGCCTGATGGTGTGTGAAGTTAGTGAGCCAAATGGAGTTGTTCTCCCACAAGAACCACTCGGCTGATCCTTCTTCAATATGCCCTTCACCAACATGCAGTGTTTCCTTGATTGAATTAGCTCTCACACCAATATTTGCGTCTAGAGCCTTTGCATTGAGGGCTATCTGAAAACGGCTGTGGCGCTGAAGTTGCCTGTGAATGTGGAGTTGGTGGCATGTGAAACCCGCATGTGGAGCATTCGTTTGTGTGGGATGCTCTACCAGGTTCATTCCTACATAATGCACTCAAAGGGCACTAAGCATAGAGTGTGAAAACTGAGTTTCCTTGAGAGCTGCTTGGAAGCCTGATGGTGTGTGAAGTTAATGAACCAAATGGAGTTGTTCTCCCACAAGAACCACTCGGCTGATCCTTCTTCAATATGCCCTTCACCAACATGCAGTGTTTCCTTGATTGAATTAGCTCTCACACCAATATTTGCGTCTAGAGCCTTTGCATTGAGGGCTATCTGAAAACGGCTGTGGCGCTGAAGTTGCCTGTGAATGTGGAGTTGGTGGCATGTGAAACCCGCATGTGGAGCATTCGTTTGTGTGGGATGCTCTACCAGGTTCATTTCAGTCCTAGGCACTCAAAGGGCACTAAGCATAGAGTGTGAAAACTGAGTTTCCTTGAGAGCTGCTTGGAAGCCTGATGGTGTGTGAAGTTAGTGAGCCAAATGGAGTTGTTCTCCCACAAGAACCACTCGGCTGATCCTTCTTCAATATGCCCTTCACCAACATGCAGTGTTTCCTTGATTGAATTAGCTCTCACACCAATATTTGCGTCTAGAGCCTTTGCATTGAGGGCTATCTGAAAACGGCTGTGGCGCTGAAGTTGCCTGTGAATGTGGAGTTGGTGGCATGTGAAACCCGCATGTGCAGCATTTGTTTCTGTGGGATGCTGACCAAGCTTCATTTCAGTCCTAGGCACTCATAGGGCACTAAGCATAGAGTGTGAAAACTGAGTTTCCTTGAGAGCTGCTTGGAAGCCTGATGGTGTGTGAAGTTAGTGAGCCAAATGGAGTTGTTCTCCCACAAGAACCACTCGGCTGATCCTTCTTCAATATGCCCTTCACCAACATGCAGTGTTTCCTTGATTGAATTAGCTCTCACACCAATATTTGCGTCTAGAGCCTTTGCATTGAGGGCTATCTGAAAACGGCTGTGGCGCTGAAGTTGCCTGTGAATGTGGAGTTGGTGGCATGTGAAACCCGCATGTGGAGCATTCGTTTGTGTGGGATGCTGACCAAGCTTCATTTCAGTCCTAGGCACACAAAAGGCACTAAGCATAGAGTGTGAAAACTGAGTTTCCTTGAGAGCTGCTTGGAAACCTGATGGTGTGTGAATTTAGAGAGCCAAATGGAGTTGTTCTCCCACAAAAACCACTCGGCTGATCCTTCTTCAATATGCCCTTCACCAACATGAAGTGTTTCCTTGATTGAATTAGCTCTCACACCAATATTTGCGTCTAGAGCCTTTGCATTGAGGGCTATCTGAAAATGGCTGTGGCGCTAAAGTTGCCTGTGAATGTGGAGTTGGTGGCATGTGAAACCCGCATGTGGAGCATTCGTTTCTGTGGGATGCTGTCCCAGATTCATTTCAATCCTAGGCACTCAAAGGGCACTAAGCATAGAGTGTGAAAACTGAGTTTCCTTGAGTGCTGCTTGGAAGCCTGATGGTGTGTGAAGTTAGTGAGCCAAATGGAGTTGTTCTCCCACAAGAACCACTCGGCTGATCCTTCTTCAATATGCCCTTCACCAACATGCAGTGTTTCCTTGATTGAATTAGCTCTCACACCAATATTTGCGTCTAGAGCCTTTGCATTGAGGGCTATCTGAAAACGGCTGTGGCGCTGAAGTTGCCTGTGAATGTGGAGTTGGTGGCATGTGAAACCCGCATGTGGAGCATTCGTTTATGTGGGATGCTCTCCAAGCTTCATTTCAGTCCTAGGCACTCATAGGGCACTAAGCATAGAGTGTGAAAACTGAGTTTCCTTGAGAGCTGCTTGGAAGCCTGATGGTGTGTGAAGTTAGTGAGCCAAATGGAGTTGTTTTCCCACAAGAACCACTCGGCTGATCCTTCTTCAATATGCCCTTCACCAACATGCAGTGTTTCCTTGATTGAATTAGCTCTCACACCAATATTTGCGTCTAGAGCCTTTGCATTGAGGGCTATCTGAAAATGGCTGTGGCGCTAAAGTTGCCTGTGAATGTGGAGTTGGTGGCATGTGAAACCCGCATGTGGAGCATTCGTTTCTGTGGGATGTTCTACCAGGTTCATTCCTAGATAATGCACTCAAAGGGCACTAAGCATAGAGTGTGAAAACTGAGTTTCCTTGAGAGCTCCTTGGAAGCCTGATGGTGTGTGAAGTCAGTGAGCCAAATGGAGTTGTTCTCCCACAAGAACCACTCGGCTGATCCTTCTTCAATATGCCCTTCACCAACATGCAGTGTTTCCTTGATTGAATTAGCTCTCACACCAATATTTGCGTCTAGAGCCTTTGCATTGAGGGCTATCTGAAAACGGCTGTGGCGCTGAAGTTGCCTGTGAATGTGGAGTTGGTGGCATGTGAAACCCGCATGTGGAGCATTCGTTTGTGTGGGATGCTGACCAAGCTTCATTTCAGTCCTAGGCACACAAAAGGCACTAAGCATAGAGTGTGAAAACTGAGTTTCCTTGAGAGCTGCTTGGAAACCTGATGGTGTGTGAAGTTAGAGAGCCAAACGGAGTTGTTCTCCCACAAGAACCACTCGGCTGATCCTTCTTCAATATGCCCTTCACCAACATGCAGTGTTTCCTTGATTGAATTAGCTCTCACACCAATATTTGCGTCTAGAGCCTTTGCATTGAGGGCTATCTGAAAATGGCTGTGGCGCTAAAGTTGCCTGTGAATGTGGAGCTGGTGGCATGTGAAACCCGCATGTGGAGCATTCGTTTCTGTGGGATGCTCTCCCAGATTCATTTCAGTCCTAGGCACACAAAGGGCACTAAGCATAGAGTGTGAAACCTGAGTTTCCTTGAGAGCTGCTTGGAAGCCTGATGGTGTGTGAAGTTAGTGAGCCAAATGGAGTTGTTCTCCCACAAGAACCACTCGGCTGATCCTTCTTCAATATGCCCTTCACCAACATGCAGTGTTTCCTTGATTGAATTAGCTCTCACACCAATATTTGCGTCTAGAGCCTTTGCATTGAGGGCTATCTGAAAACGGCTGTGGCGCTGAAGTTGCCTGTGAATGTGGAGTTGGTGGCATGTGAAACCCGCATGTGCAGCATTCGTTTATGTGCGATGCTCTCCAAGCTTCATTTCAGTCCTAGGCACTCATAGGGCACTAAGCATAGAGTGTGAAAACTGAGTTTCCTTGAGAGCTGCTTGGAAGCCTGATGGTGTGTGAAGTTAGTGAGCCAAATGGAGTTGTTCTCCCACAAGAACCACTCGGCTGATCCTTCTTCAATATGCCCTTCACCAACATGCAGTGTTTCCTTGATTGAATTAGCTCTCACACCAATATTTGCGTCTAGAGCCTTTGCATTGAGGGCTATCTGAAAACGGCTGTGGCGCTGAAGTTGCCTGTGAATGTGGAGTTGGTGGCATGTGAAACCCGCATGTGGAGCATTCGTTTGTGTGGGATGCTCTACCAGGTTCATTCCTACATAATGCACTCAAAGGGCACTAAGCATAGAGTGTGAAAACTGAGTTTCCTTGAGAGCTGCTTGGAAGCCTGATGGTGTGTGAAGTTAATGAACCAAATGGAGTTGTTCTCCCACAAGAACCACTCGGCTGATCCTTCTTCAATATGCCCTTCACCAACATGCAGTGTTTCCTTGATTGAATTAGCTCTCACACCAATATTTGCGTCTAGAGCCTTTGCATTGAGGGCTATCTGAAAACGGCTGTGGCGCTGAAGTTGCCTGTGAATGTGGAGTTGGTGGCATGTGAAACCCGCATGTGGAGCATTCGTTTGTGTGGGATGCTCTACCAGGTTCATTTCAGTCCTAGGCACTCAAAGGGCACTAAGCATAGAGTGTGAAAACTGAGTTTCCTTGAGAGCTGCTTGGAAGCCTGATGGTGTGTGAAGTTAGTGAGCCAAATGGAGTTGTTCTCCCACAAGAACCACTCGGCTGATCCTTCTTCAATATGCCCTTCACCAACATGCAGTGTTTCCTTGATTGAATTAGCTCTCACACCAATATTTGCGTCTAGAGCCTTTGCATTGAGGGCTATGTGAAAACGGCTGTGGCGCTGAAGTTGCCTGTGAATGTGGAGTTGGTGGCATGTGAAACCCGCATGTGCAGCATTTGTTTCTGTGGGATGCTGACCAAGCTTCATTTCAGTCCTAGGCACTCATAGGGCACTAAGCATAGAGTGTGAAAACTGAGTTTCCTTGAGAGCTGCTTGGAAGCCTGATGGTGTGTGAAGTTAGTGAGCCAAATGGAGTTGTTCTCCCACAAGAACCACTCGGCTGATCCTTCTTCAATATGCCCTTCACCAACATGCAGTGTTTCCTTGATTGAATTAGCTCTCACACCAATATTTGCGTCTAGAGCCTTTGCATTGAGGGCTATCTGAAAACGGCTGTGGCGCTGAAGTTGCCTGTGAATGTGGAGTTGGTGGCATGTGAAACCCGCATGTGGAGCATTCGTTTGTGTGGGATGCTGACCAAGCTTCATTTAAGTCCTAGGCACTCAAAGGGCACTAAGCATAGAGTGTGAAACTTGAGTTTCCTTGAAAGCTGCTTGGAAGCCTGATGGTGTGTGAAGTTAGTGAGCCAAATGGAGTTGTTCTCCCACAAGAACCACTCGGCTGATCCTTCTTCAATATGCCCTTCACCAACATGCAGTGTTTCCTTGATTGAATTAGCTCTCACACCAATATTTGCGTCTAGAGCCTTTGCATTGAGGGCTATCTGAAAACGGCTGTGGCGCTGAAGTTGCCTGTGAATGTGGAGTTGGTGGCATGTGAAACCCGCATGTGGAGCATTCGTTTGTGTGGGATGTTCTACCAGGTTCATTCCTAGATAATGCACTCAAAGGGCACTAAGCATAGAGTTTGAAAACTGAGTTTCCTTGAGAGCTGCTTGGAAGCCTGATGGTGTGTGAAGTTAGTGAGCCAAATGGAGTTGTTTTCCCACAAGAACCACTCGGCTGATCCTTCTTCAATATGCCCTTCACCAACATGAAGTGTTCCTTTGATTGAATTAGCTCTCACACCAATATTTGCGTCTAGAGCCTTTGCATTGAGGACTATCTGAAAACGGCTGTGGCGCTGAAGTTGCCTGTGAATGTGGAGTTGGTGGCATGTGAAACCCGCATGTGGAGCATTCGTTTGTGTGGGATGCTCTACCAGGTTCATTTCAGTCCTAGGAGCTCAAAGGGCACTAAGCATAGAGTGTGAAAACTGAGTTTCCTTGAGAGCTGCTTTTAAGCCTGATGGTGTGTGAAGTTAGTGAGCCAAATGGAGTTGTTCTCCCACAAGAACCACTCGGCTGATCCTTCTTCAATATGCCCTTCACCAACATGCAGTGTTTCCTTGATTGAATTAGCTCTCACACCAATATTTGCGTCTAGAGCCTTTGCATTGAGGGCTATCTGAAAACGGCTGTGGCGCTGAAGTTGCCTGTGAATGTGGAGTTGGTGGCATGTGAAACCCGCATGTGCAGCATTTGTTTCTGTGGGATGCTGACCAAGCTTCATTTCAGTCCTAGGCACTCATAGGGCACTAAGCATAGAGTGTGAAAACTGAGTTTCCTTGAGAGCTGCTTGGAAGCCTGATGGTGTGTGAAGTTAGTGAGCCAAATGGAGTTGTTCTCCCACAAGAACCACTCGGCTGATCCTTCTTCAATATGCCCTTCACCAACATGCAGTGTTTCCTTGATTGAATTAGCTCTCACACCAATATTTGCGTCTAGAGCCTTTGCATTGAGGGCTATCTGAAAACGGCTGTGGCGCTAAAGTTGCCTGTGAATGTGGAGTTGGTGGCATGTGAAACCCGCATGTGGAGCATTCGTTTGTGTGGGATGCTGACCAAGCTTCATTTCAGTCCTAGGCACACAAAAGGCACTAAGCATAGAGTGTGAAAACTGAGTTTCCTTGAGAGCTGCTTGGAAACCTGATGGTGTGTGAAGTTAGAGAGCCAAATGGAGTTGTTCTCCCACAAGAACCACTCGGCTGATCCTTCTTCAATATGCCCTTCACCAACATGCAGTGTTTCCTTGATTGAATTAGCTCTCACACCAATATTTGCGTCTAGAGCCTTTGCATTGAGGGCTATCTGAAAATGGCTGTGGCGCTAAAGTTGCCTGTGAATGTGGAGTTGGTGGCATGTGAAACCCGCATGTGGAGCATTCGTTTCTGTGGGATGCTGTCCCAGATTCATTTCAATCCTAGGCACTCAAAGGGCACTAAGCATAGAGTGTGAAAACTGAGTTTCCTTGAGAGCTGCTTGGAAGCCTGATGGTGTGTGAAGTTAGTGAGCCAAATGGAGTTGTTCTCCCACAAGAACCACTCGGCTGATCCTTCTTCAATATGCCCTTCACCAGCATGCAGTGTTTCCTTGATTGAATTAGCTCTCACACCAATATTTGCGTCTAGAGCCTTTGCATTGAGGGCTATCTGAAAACGGCTGTGGCGCTGAAGTTGCCTGTGAATGTGGAGTTGGTGGCATGTGAAACCCGCATGTGGAGCATTCGTTTGTGTGGGATGCTGACCAAGCTTCATTTCAGTCCTAGGCACACAAAGGGCACTAAGCATAGAGTGTGAAACCTGAGTTTCCTTGAGAGCTGCTTGGAAGCCTGATGGTGTGTGAAGTTAGTGAGCCAAATGGAGTTGTTCTCCCACAAGAACCACTCGGCTGATCCTTCTTCAATATGCCCTTCACCAACATGAAGTGTTTCTTTGATTGAATTAGCTCTCACACCAATATTTGCGTCTAGAGCCTTTGCATTGAGGGCTATCTGAAAACGGCTGTGGCGCTGAAGTTGCCTGTGAATGTGGAGTTGGTGGCATGTGAAACCCGCATGTGGAGCATTCGTTTGTGTGGGATGCTCTACCAGGTTCATTTCAGTCCTAGGCACTCAAAGGTCACTAAGCATAGAGTGTGAAACCTGAGTTTCCTTGAGAGCTGCTTGGAAGCCTGATGGTGTGTGAAGTTAGTGAGCCAAATGGAGTTGTTCTCCCACAAGAACCACTCGGCTGATCCTTCTTCAATATGCCCTTCACCAACATGCAGTGTTTCCTTGATTGAATTAGCTCTCACACCAATATTTGCGTCTAGAGCCTTTGCATTGAGGGCTATCTGAAAACGGCTGTGGCGCTGAAGTTGCCTGTGAATGTGGAGTTGGTGGCATGTGAAACCCGCATGTGGAGCATTCGTTTGTGTGGGATGCTGACCAAGCTTCATTTAAGTCCTAGGCACTCAAAGGGCACTAAGCATAGAGTGTGAAACTTGAGTTTCCTTGAAAGCTGCTTGGAAGCCTGATGGTGTGTGAAGTTAGTGAGCCAAATGGAGTTGTTCTCCCACAAGAACCACTCGGCTGATCCTTCTTCAATATGCCCTTCACCAACATGCAGTGTTTCCTTGATTGAATTAGCTCTCACACCAATATTTGCGTCTAGAGCCTTTTGCATTGAGGGCTATCTGAAAACGGCTGTGGCGCTGAAGTTGCCTGTGAATGTGGAGTTGGTGGCATGTGAAACCCGCATGTGGAGCATTCGTTTGTGTGGGATGTTCTACCAGGTTCATTCCTAGATAATGCACTCAAAGGGCACTAAGCATAGAGTTTGAAAACTGAGTTTCCTTGAGAGCTGCTTGGAAGCCTGATGGTGTGTGAAGTTAGTGAGCCAAATGGAGTTGTTCTCCCACAAGAACCACTCGGCTGATCCTTCTTCAATATGCCCTTCACCAACATGCAGTGTTTCCTTGATTGAATTAGCTCTCACACCAATATTTGCGTCTAGAGCCTTTGCATTGAGGGCTATCTGAAAACGGCTGTGGCGCTGAAGTTGCCTGTGAATGTGGAGTTGGTGGCATGTGAAACCCGCATGTGGAGCATTCGTTTGTGTGGGATGCTCACCAAGCTTCATTTCAGTCCTAGGCACACAAAGGTCACTAAGCATAGAGTGTGAAACCTGAGTTTCCTTGAGAGCTGCTTGGAAGCCTGATGGTGTGTGAAGTTAGTGAGCCAAATGGAGTTGTTTTCCCACAAGAACCACTCGGCTGATCCTTCTTCAATATGCCCTTCACCAACATGAAGTGTTCCTTTGATTGAATTAGCTCTCACACCAATATTTGCGTCTAGAGCCTTTGCATTGAGGACTATCTGAAAACGGCTGTGGCGCTGAAGTTGCCTGTGAATGTGGAGTTGGTGGCATGTGAAACCCGCATGTGGAGCATTCGTTTGTGTGGGATGCTCTACCAGGTTCATTTCAGTCCTAGGAGCTCAAAGGGCACTAAGCATAGAGTGTGAAAACTGAGTTTCCTTGAGAGCTGCTTGGAAGCCTGATGGTGTGTGAAGTTAGTGAGCCAAATGGAGTTGTTCTCCCACAAGAACCACTCGGCTGATCCTTCTTCAATATGCCCTTCACCAACATGCAGTGTTTCCTTGATTGAATTAGCTCTCACACCAATATTTGCGTCTAGAGCCTTTGCATTGAGGGCTATCTGAAAACGGCTGTGGCGCTGAAGTTGCCTGTGAATGTGGAGTTGGTGGCAAGTGAAACCCGCATGTGGAGCATTCGTTTGTGTGGGATGCTGACCAAGCTTCATTTCAGTCCTAGGAGCTCAAAGGGCACTAAGCATAGAGTGTGAAAACTGAGTTTCCTTGAGAGCTGCTTGGAAGCCTGATGGTGTGTGAAGTTAGTGAGCCAAATGGAGTTGTTCTCCCACAAGAACCACTCGGCTGATCCTTCTTCAATATGCCCTTCACCAACATGCAGTGTTTCCTTGATTGAATTAGCTCTCACACCAATATTTGCGTCTAGAGCCTTTGCATTGAGGGCTATCTGAAAACGGCTGTGGCGCTGAAGTTGCCTGTGAATGTGGAGTTGGTGGCATGTGAAACCCGCATGTGGAGCATTCGTTTGTGTGGGATGCTGACCAAGCTTCATTTCAGTCCTAGGCACACAAAGGGCACTAAGCATAGAGTGTGAAAACTGAGTTTCCTTGAGAGCTGCTTGGAAGCCTGATGGTGTGTGAAGTTAGTGAGCCAAATGGAGTTGTTCTCCCACAAGAACCACTCGGCTGATCCTTCTTCAATATGCCCTTCACCAACATGCAGTGTTTCCTTGATTGAATTAGCTCTCACACCAATATTTGCGTCTAGAGCCTTTGCATTGAGGGCTATCTGAAAACGGCTGTGGCGCTGAAGTTGCCTGTGAATGTGGAGTTGGTGGCATGTGAAACCCGCATGTGGAGCATTCGTTTGTGTGGGATGCTCTACCAGGTTCATTCCTAGATAATGCACTCAAAGGGCACTAAGCATAGAGTGTGAAAACTGAGTTTCCTTGAGAGCTGCTTGGAAGCCTGATGGTGTGTGAAGTTAGTGAGCCAAATGGAGTTGTTCTCCCACAAGAACCACTCGGCTGATCCTTCTTCAATATGCCCTTCACCAACATGCAGTGTTTCCTTGATTGAATTAGCTCTCACACCAATATTTGCGTCTAGAGCCTTTGCATTGAGGGCTATCTGAAAACGGCTGTGGCGCTGAAGTTGCCTGTGAATGTGGAGTTGGTGGCATGTGAAACCCGCATGTGCAGCATTCGTTTATGTGGGATGCTGACCAAGCTTCATTTCAGTCCTAGGCACTCATAGGGCACTAAGCATAGAGTGTGAAAACTGAGTTTCCTTGAGAGCTGCTTGGAAGCCTGATGGTGTGTGAAGTTAGTGAGCCAAATGGAGTTGTTCTCCCACAAGAACCACTCGGCTGATCCTTCTTCAATATGCCCTTCACCAACATGCAGTGTTTCCTTGATTGAATTAGCTCTCACACCAATATTTGCGTCTAGAGCCTTTGCATTGAGGGCTATCTGAAAATGGCTGTGGCGCTAAAGTTGCCTGTGAATGTGGAGTTGGTGGCATGTGAAACCCGCATGTGGAGCATTCGTTTCTGTGGGATGTTCTACCAGGTTCATTCCTAGATAATGCACTCAAAGGGCACTAAGCATAGAGTGTGAAAACTGAGTTTCCTTGAGAGCTCCTTGGAAGCCTGATGGTGTGTGAAGTCAGTGAGCCAAATGGAGTTGTTCTCCCACAAGAACCACTCGGCTGATCCTTCTTCAATATGCCCTTCACCAACATGCAGTGTTTCCTTGATTGAATTAGCTCTCACACCAATATTTGCGTCTAGAGCCTTTGCATTGAGGGCTATCTGAAAACGGCTGTGGCGCTGAAGTTGCCTGTGAATGTGGAGTTGGTGGCATGTGAAACCCGCATGTGGAGCATTCGTTTGTGTGGGATGCTGACCAAGCTTCATTTCAGTCCTAGGCACACAAAAGGCACTAAGCATAGAGTGTGAAAACTGAGTTTCCTTGAGAGCTGCTTGGAAGCCTGATGGTGTGTGAAGTTAGAGAGCCAAACGGAGTTGTTCTCCCACAAGAACCACTCGGCTGATCCTTCTTCAATATGCCCTTCACCAACATGCAGTGTTTCCTTGATTGAATTAGCTCTCACACCAATATTTGCGTCTAGAGCCTTTGCATTGAGGGCTATCTGAAAATGGCTGTGGCGCTAAAGTTGCCTGTGAATGTGGAGCTGGTGGCATGTGAAACCCGCATGTGGAGCATTCGTTTCTGTGGGATGCTCTCCAAGCTTCATTTCAGTCCTAGGCACACAAAGGGCACTAAGCATAGAGTGTGAAACCTGAGTTTCCTTGAGAGCTGCTTGGAAGCCTGATGGTGTGTGAAGTTAGTGAGCCAAATGGAGTTGTTCTCCCACAAGAACCACTCGGCTGATCCTTCTTCAATATGCCCTTCACCAACATGCAGTGTTTCCTTGATTGAATTAGCTCTCACACCAATATTTGCGTCTAGAGCCTTTGCATTGAGGGCTATCTGAAAACGGCTGTGGCGCTGAAGTTGCCTGTGAATGTGGAGTTGGTGGCATGTGAAACCCGCATGTGCAGCATTCGTTTATGTGCGATGCTCTCCAAGCTTCATTTCAGTCCTAGGCACTCATAGGGCACTAAGCATAGAGTGTGAAAACTGAGTTTCCTTGAGAGCTGCTTGGAAGCCTGATGGTGTGTGAAGTTAGTGAGCCAAATGGAGTTGTTCTCCCACAAGAACCACTCGGCTGATCCTTCTTCAATATGCCCTTCACCAACATGCAGTGTTTCCTTGATTGAATTAGCTCTCACACCAATATTTGCGTCTAGAGCCTTTGCATTGAGGGCTATCTGAAAATGGCTGTGGCGCTAAAGTTGCCTGTGAATGTGGAGTTGGTGGCATGTGAAACCCGCATGTGGAGCATTCGTTTCTGTGGGATGTTCTACCAGGTTCATTCCTAGATAATGCACTCAAAGGGCACTAAGCATAGAGTGTGAAAACTGAGTTTCCTTGAGAGCTGCTTGGAAGCCTGATGGTGTGTGAAGTTAGTGAGCCAAATGGAGTTGTTCTCCCACAAGAACCACTCGGCTGATCCTTCTTCAATATGCCCTTCACCAGCATGCAGTGTTTCCTTGATTGAATTAGCTCTCACACCAATATTTGCGTCTAGAGCCTTTGCATTGAGGGCTATCTGAAAACGGCTGTGGCGCTGAAGTTGCCTGTGAATGTGGAGTTGGTGGCATGTGAAACCCGCATGTGGAGCATTCGTTTCTGTGGGATGCTGACCAAGCTTCATTTCAGTCCTAGGCACACAAAAGGCACTAAGCATAGAGTGTGAAAACTGAGTTTCCTTGAGAGCTGCTTGGAAGCCTGATGGTGTGTGAAGTTAGTGAGCCAAATGGAGTTGTTCTCCCACAAGAACCACTCGGCTGATCCTTCTTCAATATGCCCTTCACCAACATGCAGTGTTTCCTTGATTGAATTAGCTCTCACACCAATATTTGCGTCTAGAGCCTTTGCATTGAGGGCTATCTGAAAACGGCTGTGGCGCTGAAGTTGCCTGTGAATGTGGAGTTGGTGGCATGTGAAACCCGCATGTGGAGCATTCGTTTCTGTGGGATGCTCTACCAGGTTCATTCCTACATAATGCACTCAAAGGGCACTAAGCATAGAGTGTGAAAACTGAGTTTCCTTGAGAGCTGCTTGGAAGCCTGATGGTGTGTGATGTTAGTGAGCCAAATGGAGTTGTTCTCCCACAAGAACCACTCGGCTGATCCTTCTTCAATATGCCCTTCACCAACATGCAGTGTTTCCTTGATTGAATTAGCTCTCACACCAATATTTGCGTCTAGAGCCTTTGCATTGAGGGCTATCTGAAAACGGCTGTGGCGCTGAAGTTGCCTGTGAATGTGGAGTTGGTGGCATGTGAAACCCGCATGTGGAGCATTCGTTTGTGTGGGATGCTCTACCAGGTTCATTCCTACATAATGCACTCAAAGGGCACTAAGCATAGAGTGTGAAAACTGAGTTTCCTTGAGAGCTGCTTGGAAGCCTGATGGTGTGTGAAGTTAGTGAGCCAAATGGAGTTGTTCTCCCACAAGAACCACTCGGCTGATCCTTCTTCAATATGCCCTTCACCAACATGCAGTGTTTCCTTGATTGAATTAGCTCTCACACCAATATTTGCGTCTAGAGCCTTTGCATTGAGGGCTATCTGAAAACGGCTGTGGCGCTGAAGTTGCCTGTGAATGTGGAGTTGGTGGCATGTGAAACCCGCATGTGGAGCATTCGTTTGTGTGGGATGCTGACCAAGCTTCATTTCAGTCCTAGGAGCTCAAAGGGCACTAAGCATAGAGTGTGAAAACTGAGTTTCCTTGAGAGCTGCTTGGAAGCCTGATGGTGTGTGAAGTTAGTGAGCCAAATGGAGTTGTTCTCCCACAAGAACCACTCGGCTGATCCTTCTTCAATATGCCCTTCACCAACATGCAGTGTTTCCTTGATTGAATTAGCTCTCACACCAATATTTGCGTCTAGAGCCTTTGCATTGAGGGCTATGTGAAAACGGCTGTGGCGCTGAAGTTGCCTGTGAATGTGGAGTTGGTGGCATGTGAAACCCGCATGTGCAGCATTTGTTTCTGTGGGATGCTGACCAAGCTTCATTTCAGTCCTAGGCACTCATAGGGCACTAAGCATAGAGTGTGAAAACTGAGTTTCCTTGAGAGCTGCTTGGAAGCCTGATGGTGTGTGAAGTTAGTGAGCCAAATGGAGTTGTTCTCCCACAAGAACCACTCGGCTGATCCTTCTTCAATATGCCCTTCACCAACATGCAGTGTTTCCTTGATTGAATTAGCTCTCACACCAATATTTGCGTCTAGAGCCTTTGCATTGAGGGCTATCTGAAAACGGCTGTGGCGCTGAAGTTGCCTGTGAATGTGGAGTTGGTGGCATGTGAAACCCGCATGTGGAGCATTCGTTTGTGTGGGATGCTGACCAAGCTTCATTTCAGTCCTAGGCACACAAAAGGCACTAAGCATAGAGTGTGAAAACTGAGTTTCCTTGAGAGCTGCTTGGAAACCTGATGGTGTGTGAAGTTAGAGAGCCAAATGGAGTTGTTCTCCCACAAAAACCACTCGGCTGATCCTTCTTCAATATGCCCTTCACCAACATGCAGTGTTTCCTTGATTGAATTAGCTCTCACACCAATATTTGCGTCTAGAGCCTTTGCATTGAGGGCTATCTGAAAATGGCTGTGGCGCTAAAGTTGCCTGTGAATGTGGAGTTGGTGGCATGTGAAACCCGCATGTGGAGCATTCGTTTCTGTGGGATGCTGTCCCAGATTCATTTCAATCCTAGGCACTCAAAGGGCACTAAGCATAGAGTGTGAAAACTGAGTTTCCTTGAGTGCTGCTTGGAAGCCTGATGGTGTGTGAAGTTAGTGAGCCAAATGGAGTTGTTCTCCCACAAGAACCACTCGGCTGATCCTTCTTCAATATGCCCTTCACCAGCATGCAGTGTTTCCTTGATTGAATTAGCTCTCACACCAATATTTGCGTCTAGAGCCTTTGCATTGAGGGCTATCTGAAAACGGCTGTGGCGCTGAAGTTGCCTGTGAATGTGGAGTTGGTGGCATGTGAAACCCGCATGTGGAGCATTCGTTTGTGTGGGATGCTGACCAAGCTTCATTTCAGTCCTAGGCACACAAAAGGCACTAAAGATAGAGTGTGAAAACTGAGTTTCCTTGAGAGCTGCTTGGAAACCTGATGGTGTGTGAAGTTAGAGAGCCAAATGGAGTTGTTCTCCCACAAGAACCACTCGGCTGATCCTTCTTCAATATGCCCTTCACCAACATGCAGTGTTTCCTTGATTGAATTAGCTCTCACACCAATATTTGCGTCTAGAGCCTTTGCATTGAGGGCTATCTGAAAATGGCTGTGGCGCTAAAGTTGCCTGTGAATGTGGAGTTGGTGGCATGTGAAACCCGCATGTGGAGCATTCGTTTCTGTGGGATGTTCTACCAGGTTCATTCCTAGATAATGCACTCAAAGGGCACTAAGCATAGAGTGTGAAAACTGAGTTTCCTTGAGAGCTCCTTGGAAGCCTGATGGTGTGTGAAGTCAGTGAGCCAAATGGAGTTGTTCTCCCACAAGAACCACTCGGCTGATCCTTCTTCAATATGCCCTTCACCAACATGCAGTGTTTCCTTGATTGAATTAGCTCTCACACCAATATTTGCGTCTAGAGCCTTTGCATTGAGGGCTATCTGAAAACGGCTGTGGCGCTGAAGTTGCCTGTGAATGTGGAGTTGGTGGCATGTGAAACCCGCATGTGGAGCATTCGTTTGTGTGGGATGCTGACCAAGCTTCATTTCAGTCCTAGGCACACAAAAGGCACTAAGCATAGAGTGTGAAAACTGAGTTTCCTTGAGAGCTGCTTGGAAACCTGATGGTGTGTGAAGTTAGAGAGCCAAACGGAGTTGTTCTCCCACAAGAACCACTCGGCTGATCCTTCTTCAATATGCCCTTCACCAACATGCAGTGTTTCCTTGATTGAATTAGCTCTCACACCAATATTTGCGTCTAGAGCCTTTGCATTGAGGGCTATCTGAAAATGGCTGTGGCGCTAAAGTTGCCTGTGAATGTGGAGCTGGTGGCATGTGAAACCCGCATGTGGAGCATTCGTTTCTGTGGGATGCTCTCCCAGATTCATTTCAGTCCTAGGCACACAAAGGGCACTAAGCATAGAGTGTGAAACCTGAGTTTCCTTGAGAGCTGCTTGGAAGCCTGATGGTGTGTGAAGTTAGTGAGCCAAATGGAGTTGTTCTCCCACAAGAACCACTCGGCTGATCCTTCTTCAATATGCCCTTCACCAACATGCAGTGTTTCCTTGATTGAATTAGCTCTCACACCAATATTTGCGTCTAGAGCCTTTGCATTGAGGGCTATCTGAAAACGGCTGTGGCGCTGAAGTTGCCTGTGAATGTGGAGTTGGTGGCATGTGAAACCCGCATGTGCAGCATTCGTTTATGTGCGATGCTCTCCAAGCTTCATTTCAGTCCTAGGCACTCATAGGGCACTAAGCATAGAGTGTGAAAACTGAGTTTCCTTGAGAGCTGCTTGGAAGCCTGATGGTGTGTGAAGTTAGTGAGCCAAATGGAGTTGTTCTCCCACAAGAACCACTCGGCTGATCCTTCTTCAATATGCCCTTCACCAACATGCAGTGTTTCCTTGATTGAATTAGCTCTCACACCAATATTTGCGTCTAGAGCCTTTGCATTGAGGGCTATCTGAAAATGGCTGTGGCGCTAAAGTTGCCTGTGAATGTGGAGTTGGTGGCATGTGAAACCCGCATGTGGAGCATTCGTTTCTGTGGGATGCTGACCAAGCTTCATTTCAGTCCTAGGCACACAAAAGGCACTAAGCATAGAGTGTGAAAACTGAGTTTCCTTGAGAGCTGCTTGGAAGCCTGATGGTGTGTGAAGTTAGTGAGCCAAATGGAGTTGTTCTCCCACAAGAACCACTCGGCTGATCCTTCTTCAATATGCCCTTCACCAACATGCAGTGTTTCCTTGATTGAATTAGCTCTCACACCAATATTTGCGTCTAGAGCCTTTGCATTGAGGGCTATCTGAAAACGGCTGTGGCGCTGAAGTTGCCTGTGAATGTGGAGTTGGTGGCATGTGAAACCCGCATGTGGAGCATTCGTTTCTGTGGGATGCTCTACCAGGTTCATTCCTACATAATGCACTCAAAGGGCACTAAGCATAGAGTGTGAAAACTGAGTTTCCTTGAGAGCTGCTTGGAAGCCTGATGGTGTGTGATGTTAGTGAGCCAAATGGAGTTGTTCTCCCACAAGAACCACTCGGCTGATCCTTCTTCAATATGCCCTTCACCAACATGCAGTGTTTCCTTGATTGAATTAGCTCTCACACCAATATTTGCGTCTAGAGCCTTTGCATTGAGGGCTATCTGAAAACGGCTGTGGCGCTGAAGTTGCCTGTGAATGTGGAGTTGGTGGCATGTGAAACCCGCATGTGGAGCATTCGTTTGTGTGGGATGCTCTACCAGGTTCATTCCTACATAATGCACTCAAAGGGCACTAAGCATAGAGTGTGAAAACTGAGTTTCCTTGAGAGCTGCTTGGAAGCCTGATGGTGTGTGAAGTTAGTGAGCCAAATGGAGTTGTTCTCCCACAAGAACCACTCGGCTGATCCTTCTTCAATATGCCCTTCACCAACATGCAGTGTTTCCTTGATTGAATTAGCTCTCACACCAATATTTGCGTCTAGAGCCTTTGCATTGAGGGCTATCTGAAAACGGCTGTGGCGCTGAAGTTGCCTGTGAATGTGGAGTTGGTGGCATGTGAAACCCGCATGTGGAGCATTCGTTTGTGTGGGATGCTGACCAAGCTTCATTTCAGTCCTAGGAGCTCAAAGGGCACTAAGCATAGAGTGTGAAAACTGAGTTTCCTTGAGAGCTGCTTGGAAGCCTGATGGTGTGTGAAGTTAGTGAGCCAAATGGAGTTGTTCTCCCACAAGAACCACTCGGCTGATCCTTCTTCAATATGCCCTTCACCAACATGCAGTGTTTCCTTGATTGAATTAGCTCTCACACCAATATTTGCGTCTAGAGCCTTTGCATTGAGGGCTATGTGAAAACGGCTGTGGCGCTGAAGTTGCCTGTGAATGTGGAGTTGGTGGCATGTGAAACCCGCATGTGCAGCATTTGTTTCTGTGGGATGCTGACCAAGCTTCATTTCAGTCCTAGGCACTCATAGGGCACTAAGCATAGAGTGTGAAAACTGAGTTTCCTTGAGAGCTGCTTGGAAGCCTGATGGTGTGTGAAGTTAGTGAGCCAAATGGAGTTGTTCTCCCACAAGAACCACTCGGCTGATCCTTCTTCAATATGCCCTTCACCAACATGCAGTGTTTCCTTGATTGAATTAGCTCTCACACCAATATTTGCGTCTAGAGCCTTTGCATTGAGGGCTATCTGAAAACGGCTGTGGCGCTGAAGTTGCCTGTGAATGTGGAGTTGGTGGCATGTGAAACCCGCATGTGCAGCATTCGTTTATGTGCGATGCTCTCCAAGCTTCATTTCAGTCCTAGGCACTCATAGGGCACTAAGCATAGAGTGTGAAAACTGAGTTTCCTTGAGAGCTGCTTGGAAGCCTGATGGTGTGTGAAGTTAGTGAGCCAAATGGAGTTGTTCTCCCACAAGAACCACTCGGCTGATCCTTCTTCAATATGCCCTTCACCAACATGCAGTGTTTCCTTGATTGAATTAGCTCTCACACCAATATTTGCGTCTAGAGCCTTTGCATTGAGGGCTATCTGAAAACGGCTGTGGCGCTGAAGTTGCCTGTGAATGTGGAGTTGGTGGCATGTGAAACCCGCATGTGGAGCATTCGTTTGTGTGGGATGCTCTACCAGGTTCATTCCTACATAATGCACTCAAAGGGCACTAAGCATAGAGTGTGAAAACTGAGTTTCCTTGAGAGCTGCTTGGAAGCCTGATGGTGTGTGAAGTTAATGAACCAAATGGAGTTGTTCTCCCACAAGAACCACTCGGCTGATCCTTCTTCAATATGCCCTTCACCAACATGCAGTGTTTCCTTGATTGAATTAGCTCTCACACCAATATTTGCGTCTAGAGCCTTTGCATTGAGGGCTATCTGAAAACGGCTGTGGCGCTGAAGTTGCCTGTGAATGTGGAGTTGGTGGCATGTGAAACCCGCATGTGGAGCATTCGTTTGTGTGGGATGCTCTACCAGGTTCATTTCAGTCCTAGGCACTCAAAGGGCACTAAGCATAGAGTGTGAAAACTGAGTTTCCTTGAGAGCTGCTTGGAAGCCTGATGGTGTGTGAAGTTAGTGAGCCAAATGGAGTTGTTCTCCCACAAGAACCACTCGGCTGATCCTTCTTCAATATGCCCTTCACCAACATGCAGTGTTTCCTTGATTGAATTAGCTCTCACACCAATATTTGCGTCTAGAGCCTTTGCATTGAGGGCTATGTGAAAACGGCTGTGGCGCTGAAGTTGCCTGTGAATGTGGAGTTGGTGGCATGTGAAACCCGCATGTGCAGCATTTGTTTCTGTGGGATGCTGACCAAGCTTCATTTCAGTCCTAGGCACTCATAGGGCACTAAGCATAGAGTGTGAAAACTGAGTTTCCTTGAGAGCTGCTTGGAAGCCTGATGGTGTGTGAAGTTAGTGAGCCAAATGGAGTTGTTCTCCCACAAGAACCACTCGGCTGATCCTTCTTCAATATGCCCTTCACCAACATGCAGTGTTTCCTTGATTGAATTAGCTCTCACACCAATATTTGCGTCTAGAGCCTTTGCATTGAGGGCTATCTGAAAACGGCTGTGGCGCTGAAGTTGCCTGTGAATGTGGAGTTGGTGGCATGTGAAACCCGCATGTGGAGCATTCGTTTGTGTGGGATGCTGACCAAGCTTCATTTCAGTCCTAGGCACACAAAAGGCACTAAGCATAGAGTGTGAAAACTGAGTTTCCTTGAGAGCTGCTTGGAAACCTGATGGTGTGTGAATTTAGAGAGCCAAATGGAGTTGTTCTCCCACAAAAACCACTCGGCTGATCCTTCTTCAATATGCCCTTCACCAACATGCAGTGTTTCCTTGATTGAATTAGCTCTCACACCAATATTTGCGTCTAGAGCCTTTGCATTGAGGGCTATCTGAAAATGGCTGTGGCGCTAAAGTTGCCTGTGAATGTGGAGTTGGTGGCATGTGAAACCCGCATGTGGAGCATTCGTTTCTGTGGGATGCTGTCCCAGATTCATTTCAATCCTAGGCACTCAAAGGGCACTAAGCATAGAGTGTGAAAACTGAGTTTCCTTGAGTGCTGCTTGGAAGCCTGATGTTGTGTGAAGTTAGTGAGCCAAATGGAGTTGTTCTCCCACAAGAACCACTCGGCTGATCCTTCTTCAATATGCCCTTCACCAACATGCAGTGTTTCCTTGATTGAATTAGCTCTCACACCAATATTTGCGTCTAGAGCCTTTGCATTGAGGGCTATCTGAAAATGGCTGTGGCGCTAAAGTTGCCTGTGAATGTGGAGTTGGTGGCATGTGAAACCCGCATGTGGAGCATTCGTTTCTGTGGGATGCTGTCCCAGATTCATTTCAATCCTAGGCACTCAAAGGGCACTAAGCATAGAGTGTGAAAACTGAGTTTCCTTGAGAGCTGCTTGGAAGCCTGATGGTGTGTGAAGTTAGTGAGCCAAATGGAGTTGTTCTCCCACAAGAACCACTCGGCTGATCCTTCTTCAATATGCCCTTCACCAGCATGCAGTGTTTCCTTGATTGAATTAGCTCTCACACCAATATTTGCGTCTAGAGCCTTTGCATTGAGGGCTATCTGAAAACGGCTGTGGCGCTGAAGTTGCCTGTGAATGTGGAGTTGGTGGCATGTGAAACCCGCATGTGGAGCATTCGTTTGTGTGGGATGCTGACCCAGATTCATTTCAGTCCTAGGCACACAAAGGGCACTAAGCATAGAGTGTGAAACCTGAGTTTCCTTGAGAGCTGCTTGGAAGCCTGATGGTGTGTGAAGTTAGTGAGCCAAATGGAGTTGTTCTCCCACAAGAACCACTCGGCTGATCCTTCTTCAATATGCCCTTCACCAACATGAAGTGTTTCTTTGATTGAATTAGCTCTCACACCAATATTTGCGTCTAGAGCCTTTGCATTGAGGGCTATCTGAAAACGGCTGTGGCGCTGAAGTTGCCTGTGAATGTGGAGTTGGTGGCATGTGAAACCCGCATGTGGAGCATTCGTTTGTGTGGGATGCTCTACCAGGTTCATTTCAGTCCTAGGCACTCAAAGGTCACTAAGCATAGAGTGTGAAACCTGAGTTTCCTTGAGAGCTCCTTGGAAGCCTGATGGTGTGTGAAGTTAGTGAGCCAAATGGAGTTGTTCTCCCACAAGAACCACTCGGCTGATCCTTCTTCAATATGCCCTTCACCAACATGCAGTGTTTCCTTGATTGAATTAGCTCTCACACCAATATTTGCGTCTAGAGCCTTTGCATTGAGGGCTATCTGAAAACGGCTGTGGCGCTGAAGTTGCCTGTGAATGTGGAGTTGGTGGCATGTGAAACCCGCATGTGGAGCATTCGTTTGTGTGGGATGCTGACCAAGCTTCATTTAAGTCCTAGGCACTCAAAGGGCACTAAGCATAGAGTGTGAAACTTGAGTTTCCTTGAAAGCTGCTTGGAAGCCTGATGGTGTGTGAAGTTAGTGAGCCAAATGGAGTTGTTCTCCCACAAGAACCACTCGGCTGATCCTTCTTCAATATGCCCTTCACCAACATGCAGTGTTTCCTTGATTGAATTAGCTCTCACACCAATATTTGCGTCTAGAGCCTTTGCATTGAGGGCTATCTGAAAACGGCTGTGGCGCTGAAGTTGCCTGTGAATGTGGAGTTGGTGGCATGTGAAACCCGCATGTGGAGCATTCGTTTGTGTGGGATGTTCTACCAGGTTCATTCCTAGATAATGCACTCAAAGGGCACTAAGCATAGAGTTTGAAAACTGAGTTTCCTTGAGAGCTGCTTGGAAGCCTGATGGTGTGTGAAGTTAGTGAGCCAAATGGAGTTGTTTTCCCACAAGAACCACTCGGCTGATCCTTCTTCAATATGCCCTTCACCAACATGAAGTGTTCCTTTGATTGAATTAGCTCTCACACCAATATTTGCGTCTAGAGCCTTTGCATTGAGGACTATCTGAAAACGGCTGTGGCGCTGAAGTTGCCTGTGAATGTGGAGTTGGTGGCATGTGAAACCCGCATGTGGAGCATTCGTTTGTGTGGGATGCTCTACCAGGTTCATTTCAGTCCTAGGAGCTCAAAGGGCACTAAGCATAGAGTGTGAAAACTGAGTTTCCTTGAGAGCTGCTTTTAAGCCTGATGGTGTGTGAAGTTAGTGAGCCAAATGGAGTTGTTCTCCCACAAGAACCACTCGGCTGATCCTTCTTCAATATGCCCTTCACCAACATGCAGTGTTTCCTTGATTGAATTAGCTCTCACACCAATATTTGCGTCTAGAGCCTTTGCATTGAGGGCTATCTGAAAACGGCTGTGGCGCTGAAGTTGCCTGTGAATGTGGAGTTGGTGGCATGTGAAACCCGCATGTGCAGCATTTGTTTCTGTGGGATGCTGACCAAGCTTCATTTCAGTCCTAGGCACTCATAGGGCACTAAGCATAGAGTGTGAAAACTGAGTTTCCTTGAGAGCTGCTTGGAAGCCTGATGGTGTGTGAAGTTAGTGAGCCAAATGGAGTTGTTCTCCCACAAGAACCACTCGGCTGATCCTTCTTCAATATGCCCTTCACCAACATGCAGTGTTTCCTTGATTGAATTAGCTCTCACACCAATATTTGCGTCTAGAGCCTTTGCATTGAGGGCTATCTGAAAACGGCTGTGGCGCTGAAGTTGCCTGTGAATGTGGAGTTGGTGGCATGTGAAACCCGCATGTGGAGCATTCGTTTGTGTGGGATGCTGACCAAGCTTCATTTCAGTCCTAGGCACACAAAAGGCACTAAGCATAGAGTGTGAAAACTGAGTTTCCTTGAGAGCTGCTTGGAAACCTGATGGTGTGTGAAGTTAGAGAGCCAAATGGAGTTGTTCTCCCACAAGAACCACTCGGCTGATCCTTCTTCAATATGCCCTTCACCAACATGCAGTGTTTCCTTGATTGAATTAGCTCTCACACCAATATTTGCGTCTAGAGCCTTTGCATTGAGGGCTATCTGAAAATGGCTGTGGCGCTAAAGTTGCCTGTGAATGTGGAGTTGGTGGCATGTGAAACCCGCATGTGGAGCATTCGTTTCTGTGGGATGCTGTCCCAGATTCATTTCAATCCTAGGCACTCAAAGGGCACTAAGCATAGAGTGTGAAAACTGAGTTTCCTTGAGAGCTGCTTGGAAGCCTGATGGTGTGTGAAGTTAGTGAGCCAAATGGAGTTGTTCTCCCACAAGAACCACTCGGCTGATCCTTCTTCAATATGCCCTTCACCAGCATGCAGTGTTTCCTTGATTGAATTAGCTCTCACACCAATATTTGCGTCTAGAGCCTTTGCATTGAGGGCTATCTGAAAACGGCTGTGGCGCTGAAGTTGCCTGTGAATGTGGAGTTGGTGGCATGTGAAACCCGCATGTGGAGCATTCGTTTGTGTGGGATGCTGACCAAGCTTCATTTCAGTCCTAGGCACACAAAGGGCACTAAGCATAGAGTGTGAAACCTGAGTTTCCTTGAGAGCTGCTTGGAAGCCTGATGGTGTGTGAAGTTAGTGAGCCAAATGGAGTTGTTCTCCCACAAGAACCACTCGGCTGATCCTTCTTCAATATGCCCTTCACCAACATGCAGTGTTTCTTTGATTGAATTAGCTCTCACACCAATATTTGCGTCTAGAGCCTTTGCATTGAGGGCTATCTGAAAACGGCTGTGGCGCTGAAGTTGCCTGTGAATGTGGAGTTGGTGGCATGTGAAACCCGCATGTGGAGCATTCGTTTGTGTGGGATGCTCTACCAGGTTCATTTCAGTCCTAGGCACTCAAAGGTCACTAAGCATAGAGTGTGAAACCTGAGTTTCCTTGAGAGCTGCTTGGAAGCCTGATGGTGTGTGAAGTTAGTGAGCCAAATGGAGTTGTTCTCCCACAAGAACCACTCGGCTGATCCTTCTTCAATATGCCCTTCACCAACATGCAGTGTTTCCTTGATTGAATTAGCTCTCACACCAATATTTGCGTCTAGAGCCTTTGCATTGAGGGCTATCTGAAAACGGCTGTGGCGCTGAAGTTGCCTGTGAATGTGGAGTTGGTGGCATGTGAAACCCGCATGTGGAGCATTCGTTTGTGTGGGATGCTGACCAAGCTTCATTTAAGTCCTAGGCACTCAAAGGGCACTAAGCATAGAGTGTGAAACTTGAGTTTCCTTGAAAGCTGCTTGGAAGCCTGATGGTGTGTGAAGTTAGTGAGCCAAATGGAGTTGTTCTCCCACAAGAACCACTCGGCTGATCCTTCTTCAATATGCCCTTCACCAACATGCAGTGTTTCCTTGATTGAATTAGCTCTCACACCAATATTTGCGTCTAGAGCCTTTTGCATTGAGGGCTATCTGAAAACGGCTGTGGCGCTGAAGTTGCCTGTGAATGTGGAGTTGGTGGCATGTGAAACCCGCATGTGGAGCATTCGTTTGTGTGGGATGTTCTACCAGGTTCATTCCTAGATAATGCACTCAAAGGGCACTAAGCATAGAGTTTGAAAACTGAGTTTCCTTGAGAGCTGCTTGGAAGCCTGATGGTGTGTGAAGTTAGTGAGCCAAATGGAGTTGTTCTCCCACAAGAACCACTCGGCTGATCCTTCTTCAATATGCCCTTCACCAACATGCAGTGTTTCCTTGATTGAATTAGCTCTCACACCAATATTTGCGTCTAGAGCCTTTGCATTGAGGGCTATCTGAAAACGGCTGTGGCGCTGAAGTTGCCTGTGAATGTGGAGTTGGTGGCATGTGAAACCCGCATGTGGAGCATTCGTTTGTGTGGGATGCTCACCAAGCTTCATTTCAGTCCTAGGCACACAAAGGTCACTAAGCATAGAGTGTGAAACCTGAGTTTCCTTGAGAGCTGCTTGGAAGCCTGATGGTGTGTGAAGTTAGTGAGCCAAATGGAGTTGTTTTCCCACAAGAACCACTCGGCTGATCCTTCTTCAATATGCCCTTCACCAACATGAAGTGTTCCTTTGATTGAATTAGCTCTCACACCAATATTTGCGTCTAGAGCCTTTGCATTGAGGACTATCTGAAAACGGCTGTGGCGCTGAAGTTGCCTGTGAATGTGGAGTTGGTGGCATGTGAAACCCGCATGTGGAGCATTCGTTTGTGTGGGATGCTCTACCAGGTTCATTTCAGTCCTAGGAGCTCAAAGGGCACTAAGCATAGAGTGTGAAAACTGAGTTTCCTTGAGAGCTGCTTGGAAGCCTGATGGTGTGTGAAGTTAGTGAGCCAAATGGAGTTGTTCTCCCACAAGAACCACTCGGCTGATCCTTCTTCAATATGCCCTTCACCAACATGCAGTGTTTCCTTGATTGAATTAGCTCTCACACCAATATTTGCGTCTAGAGCCTTTGCATTGAGGGCTATCTGAAAACGGCTGTGGCGCTGAAGTTGCCTGTGAATGTGGAGTTGGTGGCAAGTGAAACCCGCATGTGGAGCATTCGTTTGTGTGGGATGCTGACCAAGCTTCATTTCAGTCCTAGGAGCTCAAAGGGCACTAAGCATAGAGTGTGAAAACTGAGTTTCCTTGAGAGCTGCTTGGAAGCCTGATGGTGTGTGAAGTTAGTGAGCCAAATGGAGTTGTTCTCCCACAAGAACCACTCGGCTGATCCTTCTTCAATATGCCCTTCACCAACATGCAGTGTTTCCTTGATTGAATTAGCTCTCACACCAATATTTGCGTCTAGAGCCTTTGCATTGAGGGCTATCTGAAAACGGCTGTGGCGCTGAAGTTGCCTGTGAATGTGGAGTTGGTGGCATGTGAAACCCGCATGTGGAGCATTCGTTTGTGTGGGATGCTGACCAAGCTTCATTTCAGTCCTAGGCACACAAAGGGCACTAAGCATAGAGTGTGAAAACTGAGTTTCCTTGAGAGCTGCTTGGAAGCCTGATGGTGTGTGAAGTTAGTGAGCCAAATGGAGTTGTTCTCCCACAAGAACCACTCGGCTGATCCTTCTTCAATATGCCCTTCACCAACATGCAGTGTTTCCTTGATTGAATTAGCTCTCACACCAATATTTGCGTCTAGAGCCTTTGCATTGAGGGCTATCTGAAAACGGCTGTGGCGCTGAAGTTGCCTGTGAATGTGGAGTTGGTGGCATGTGAAACCCGCATGTGGAGCATTCGTTTGTGTGGGATGCTCTACCAGGTTCATTCCTAGATAATGCACTCAAAGGGCACTAAGCATAGAGTGTGAAAACTGAGTTTCCTTGAGAGCTGCTTGGAAGCCTGATGGTGTGTGAAGTTAGTGAGCCAAATGGAGTTGTTCTCCCACAAGAACCACTCGGCTGATCCTTCTTCAATATGCCCTTCACCAACATGCAGTGTTTCCTTGATTGAATTAGCTCTCACACCAATATTTGCGTCTAGAGCCTTTGCATTGAGGGCTATCTGAAAACGGCTGTGGCGCTGAAGTTGCCTGTGAATGTGGAGTTGGTGGCATGTGAAACCCGCATGTGGAGCATTCGTTTATGTGGGATGCTGACCAAGCTTCATTTCAGTCCTAGGCACTCATAGGGCACTAAGCATAGAGTGTGAAAACTGAGTTTCCTTGAGAGCTGCTTGGAAGCCTGATGGTGTGTGAAGTTAGTGAGCCAAATGGAGTTGTTCTCCCACAAGAACCACTCGGCTGATCCTTCTTCAATATGCCCTTCACCAACATGCAGTGTTTCCTTGATTGAATTAGCTCTCACACCAATATTTGCGTCTAGAGCCTTTGCAATTGAGGGCTATCTGAAAATGGCTGTGGCGCTAAAGTTGCCTGTGAATGTGGAGTTGGTGGCATGTGAAACCCGCATGTGGAGCATTCGTTTCTGTGGGATGTTCTACCAGGTTCATTCCTAGATAATGCACTCAAAGGGCACTAAGCATAGAGTGTGAAAACTGAGTTTCCTTGAGAGCTCCTTGGAAGCCTGATGGTGTGTGAAGTCAGTGAGCCAAATGGAGTTGTTCTCCCACAAGAACCACTCGGCTGATCCTTCTTCAATATGCCCTTCACCAACATGCAGTGTTTCCTTGATTGAATTAGCTCTCACCCCCAATATTTGCGTCTAGAGCCTTTGCATTGAGGGCTATCTGAAAACGGCTGTGGCGCTGAAGTTGCCTGTGAATGTGGAGTTGGTGGCATGTGAAACCCGCATGTGGAGCATTCGTTTGTGTGGGATGCTGACCAAGCTTCATTTCAGTCCTAGGCACTCATATGGCACTAAGCATAGAGTGTGAAAACTGAGTTTCCTTGAGAGCTGCTTGGAAACCTGATGGTGTGTGAAGTTAGAGAGCCAAACGGAGTTGTTCTCCCACAAGAACCACTCGGCTGATCCTTCTTCAATATGCCCTTCACCAACATGCAGTGTTTCCTTGATTGAATTAGCTCTCACACACCAATATTTGCGTCTAGAGCCTTTGCATTGAGGGCTATCTGAAAATGGCTGTGGCGCTAAAGTTGCCTGTGAATGTGGAGCTGGTGGCATGTGAAACCCGCATGTGGAGCATTCGTTTCTGTGGGATGCTCTCCCAGATTCATTTCAGTCCTAGGCACACAAAGGGCACTAAGCATAGAGTGTGAAACCTGAGTTTCCTTGAGAGCTGCTTGGAAGCCTGATGGTGTGTGAAGTTAGTGAGCCAGAAATGGAGTTGTTCTCCCCACAAGAACCACTCGGCTGATCCTTCTTCAATATGCCCTTCACCAACATGCAGTGTTTCCTTGATTGAATTAGCTCTCACACCAATATTTGCGTCTAGAGCCTTTGCATTGAGGGCTATCTGAAAACGGCTGTGGCGCTGAAGTTGCCTGTGAATGTGGAGTTGGTGGCATGTGAAACCCGCATGTGCAGCATTCGTTTATGTGCGATGCTCTCCAAGCTTCATTTCAGTCCTAGGCACTCATAGGGCACTAAGCATAGAGTGTGAAAACTGAGTTTCCTTGAGAGCTGCTTGGAAGCCTGATGGTGTGTGAAGTTAGTGAGCCAAATGGAGTTGTTCTCCCACAAGAACCACTCGGCTGATCCTTCTTCAATATGCCCTTCACCAACATGCAGTGTTTCCTTGATTGAATTAGCTCTCACACCAATATTTGCGTCTAGAGCCTTTGCATTGAGGGCTATGTGAAAACGGCTGTGGCGCTGAAGTTGCCTGTGAATGTGGAGTTGGTGGCATGTGAAACCCGCATGTGGAGCATTCGTTTCTGTGGGATGTTCTACCAGGTTCATTCCTAGATAATGCACTCAAAGGGCACTAAGCATAGAGTGTGAAAACTGAGTTTCCTTGAGAGCTGCTTGGAAGCCTGATGGTGTGTGAAGTTAGTGAGCCAAATGGAGTTGTTCTCCCACAAGAACCACTCGGCTGATCCTTCTTCAATATGCCCTTCACCAGCATGCAGTGTTTCCTTGATTGAATTAGCTCTCACACCAATATTTGCGTCTAGAGCCTTTGCATTGAGGGCTATCTGAAAACGGCTGTGGCGCTGAAGTTGCCTGTGAATGTGGAGTTGGTGGCATGTGAAACCCGCATGTGGAGCATTCGTTTCTGTGGGATGCTGACCAAGCTTCATTTCAGTCCTAGGCACACAAAAGGCACTAAGCATAGAGTGTGAAAACTGAGTTTCCTTGAGAGCTGCTTGGAAGCCTGATGGTGTGTGAAGTTAGTGAGCCAAATGGAGTTGTTCTCCCACAAGAACCACTCGGCTGATCCTTCTTCAATATGCCCTTCACCAACATGCAGTGTTTCCTTGATTGAATTAGCTCTCACACCAATATTTGCGTCTAGAGCCTTTGCATTGAGGGCTATCTGAAAACGGCTGTGGCGCTGAAGTTGCCTGTGAATGTGGAGTTGGTGGCATGTGAAACCCGCATGTGGAGCATTCGTTTCTGTCGGATGCTCTACCAGGTTCATTCCTACATAATGCACTCAAAGGGCACTAAGCATAGAGTGTGAAAACTGAGTTTCCTTGAGAGCTGCTTGGAAGCCTGATGGTGTGTGAAGTTAGTGAGCCAAATGGAGTTGTTCTCCCACAAGAACCACTCGGCTGATCCTTCTTCAATATGCCCTTCACCAACATGCAGTGTTTCCTTGATTGAATTAGCTCTCACACCAATATTTGCGTCTAGAGCCTTTGCATTGAGGGCTATCTGAAAACGGCTGTGGCGCTGAAGTTGCCTGTGAATGTGGAGTTGGTGGCATGTGAAACCCGCATGTGGAGCATTCGTTTGTGTGGGATGCTCTACCAGGTTCATTTCCTACATAATGCACTCAAAGGGCACTAAGCATAGAGTGTGAAAACTGAGTTTCCTTGAGAGCTGCTTGGAAGCCTGATGGTGTGTGAAGTTAGTGAGCCAAATGGAGTTGTTCTCCCACAAGAACCACTCGGCTGATCCTTCTTCAATATGCCCTTCACCAACATGCAGTGTTTCCTTGATTGAATTAGCTCTCACACCAATATTTGCGTCTAGAGCCTTTGCATTGAGGGCTATCTGAAAACGGCTGTGGCGCTGAAGTTGCCTGTGAATGTGGAGTTGGTGGCATGTGAAACCCGCATGTGGAGCATTCGTTTGTGTGGGATGCTGACCAAGCTTCATTTCAGTCCTAGGAGCTCAAAGGGCACTAAGCATAGAGTGTGAAAACTGAGTTTCCTTGAGAGCTGCTTGGAAGCCTGATGGTGTGTGAAGTTAGTGAGCCAAATGGAGTTGTTCTCCCCACAAGAACCACTCGGCTGATCCTTCTTCAATATGCCCTTCACCAACATGCAGTGTTTCCTTGATTGAATTAGCTCTCACACCAATATTTGCGTCTAGAGCCTTTGCATTGAGGGCTATGTGAAAACGGCTGTGGCGCTGAAGTTGCCTGTGAATGTGGAGTTGGTGGCATGTGAAACCCGCATGTGGAGCATTCGTTTGTGTGGGATGCTGACCAAGCTTCATTTCAGTCCTAGGCACACAAAGGGCACTAAGCATAGAGTGTGAAAACTGAGTTTCCTTGAGAGCTGCTTGGAAAGCCTGATGGTGTGTGAAGTTAGTGAGCCAAATGGAGTTGTTCTCCCACAAGAACCACTCGGCTGATCCTTCTTCAATATGCCCTTCACCAACATGCAGTGTTTCCTTGATTGAATTAGCTCTCACACCAATATTTGCGTCTAGAGCCTTTGCATTGAGGGCTATCTGAAAACGGCTGTGGCGCTGAAGTTGCCTGTGAATGTGGAGTTGGTGGCATGTGAAACCCGCATGTGGAGCATTCGTTTCTGTGGGATGCTGTCCAAGATTCATTTCAGTCCTAGGCACTCAAAGGGCACTAAGCATAGAGTGTGAAAACTGAGTTTCCTTGAGTGCTGCTTGGAAGCCTGATGGTGTGTGAAGTTAGTGAGCCAAATGGAGTTGTTCTCCCACAAGAACCACTCGGCTGATCCTTCTTCAATATGCCCTTCACCAAGCATGCAGTGTTTCCTTGATTGAATTAGCTCTCACACCAATATTTGCGTCTAGAGCCTTTGCATTGAGGGCTATCTGAAAACGGCTGTGGCGCTGAAGTTGCCTGTGAATGTGGAGTTGGTGGCATGTGAAACCCGCATGTGGAGCATTCGTTTGTGTGGGATGCTGACCAAGCTT
>NW_026698358.1:0-36859 GCF_030435755.1 Ochotona princeps
GCAAGTCGGCTGATCTTCATTCCGCATGTGTAGAATTTGTGTGATGCTCTGCCAGGTTCATTCCTAGATAATGCCCTCAAAGGGCACTAAGCATAGAGTGTGAAAACTGAGTTTCCTTGAGAGCTGCTTGGAAGCCTGATGGTGTGTGAAGTTAGTGAGCCAAATGGATTTGTTCTCCCACAAGAACCAGTCCGCTGATCCTTCTTCAATATGCCCTGCACCAACATGCTGTGTTTCCTTGATTGAATTAGCTCTCACACCAATATTTGCGTCTAGAGCCTTTGCATTGAGGGCTATCTGAAAACGGCTGTGGCGCTGAAGTTGCCTGTGAATGTGGAGTTGGTGGCATGTGAAACCCGCATGTGGAACATTCGTTTGTGTGGGATGCTCTACCAGGTTCATTCCTAGATAATGCATTCAAAGGGCAATAAACATAGAGTGTGAAAACTGAGTTTCCTTGAGACCTGCTTGGAAGCCTGATGGTGTGTGAAGTTAGTGAGCCAAATGGAGTTGTTCTCCCACAAGAACCACTCGGCTGATCCTTCTTCAATATGCCCTTCACCAACATGCAGTGTTTCCTTGATTGAATTAGCTCTCACACCAATATTTGCGTCTAGAGCCGTTGCATTGAGGGCTATCTGAAAACGGCTGTGGCGCTGAAGTTGCCTGTGAATGTGGAGTTGGTGGCATGTGAAACCCTCATGTGGAGCATTCGTTTGTGTGGGATGCTCTACCAGGTTCATTCCTAGATAATGCACTCAAAGGGCACTTAGCATAGAGTGTGAAAACTGAGTTTCCTTGAGAGCTGCTTGGAAGCCTGATGGTGTGTGAAGTTAGTGAGCCAAATGGAGTTGTTCTCCCACAAGAACCACTCGACTGATCCTTCTTCAATATGCCCTTCACCAACATGCAGTATTTCCTTGATTGAATTAGCTCTCACACCAATATTTGCGTCTAGCGCCTTTGCATTGAGGGCTATCTGAAAACGGCTGTGGCGCTGAAGTTGCCTGTGAATGTGGAGTTGGTGGCATGTGAAACCCGCATGTGGAGCATTCGTTTGTGTGGGATGCTCTACCAGGTTCATTCCTAGATAATGCACTCAAAGGGCACTAAGCATAGAGTGTGAAAACTGAGTTTCCTTGAGAGCTGCTTGGAAGCCTGATGGTGTGTGAAGTTAGTGAGCCAAATGGAGTTGTTCTTCCACAAGAACCACTCGGCTGATCCTTCTTCAATATGCCCTTCACCAACATGCAGTGTTTCCTTGATTGAATTAGCTCTCACACCAATATTTGCGCCTAGAGCCTTTGCATTGAGGGCTATCTGAAAACGGCTGTGGCGCTGAAGTTGCCTGTGAATGTGGAGTTGGTGGCATGTGAAACCCGCATGTGGAGCATTCGTTTGTGTGGGATGCTCTACCAGGTTCATTCCTAGATAATGCACTCAAAGGGCACTAAGCATAGAGTGTGAAAACTGAGTTTCCTTGAGAGCTGCTTGGAAGCCTGATGGTGTGTGAAGTTAGTGAGCCAAATGGAGTTGTTCTCCCACAAGAACCACTCGACTAATCCTTCTTCAATATGCCCTTCACCAACATGCAGTGTTTCCTTGATTGAATTAGCTCTCACACCAATATTTGCGTCTAGAGCCTTTGCATTGAGGGCTATCTGAAAACGGCTGTGGCGCTGAAGTTGCCTGTGAATGTGGAGTTGGTGGCATGTGAAACCCGCATGTGGAACATTCGTTTGTGTGGGATGCTGACCAAGCTTCATTTCAGTCCTAACCACAAAAACAGCACTAAGCATAGAGTGTGAAAACTGAGTTTCCTTGAGAGCTGCTTGGAAGCCTGATGGTGTGTGAAGTTAGTGAGCCAAATGGAGTTGTTCTCCCACAAGAACCACTCGGCTGATCCTTCTTCAATATGCCCTTCACCAACATGCAGTGTTTCCTTGATTGAATTAGCTCTCACACCAATATTTGCGCCTAGAGCCTTTGCATTGAGGGCTATCTGAAAACGGCTGTGGCGCTGAAGTTGCCTGTGAATGTGGAGTTGGTGGCATGTGAAACCCGCATGTGGAGCATTCGTTTGTGTGGGATGCTCTACCAGGTTCATTCCTAGATAATGCACTCAAAGGGCACTAAGCATAGAGTGTGAAAACTGAGTTTCCTTGAGAGCTGCTTGGAAGCCTGATGGTGTGTGAAGTTAGTGAGCCAAATGGAGTTGTTCTCCCACAAGAACCACTCGGCTGATCCTTCTTCAATATGCCCTTCACCAACATGCAGTGTTTCCTTGATTGAATTAGCTCTCACACCAATATTTGCGTCTAGAGCCTTTGCATTGAGGGCTATCTGAAAACGGCTGTGGCGCTGAAGTTGCCTGTGAATGTGGAGTTGGTGGCATGTGAAACCCGCATGTGGAGCATTCGTTTGTGTGGGATGCTCTGGCAGGTTCTTTTCAGTCCTAGCCATTCAAAGGGCACTAAGCATAGAGTGTGAAAACTGAGTTTCCTTGAGAGCTGCTTGGAAGCCTGATGGTGTGTAAAGTTAGTGAGCCAAATGGAATTGTTCTCCCACAAGAACCACTCGGCTGATCCTTCTTCAATATGCCCTTCACCAACATGCAGTGTTTCCTTGATTGAATTAGCTCTCACACCAATATTTGCGTCTAGAGCCTTTGCATTGAGGGCTATCTGAAAACGGCTGTGGCGCTGAAGTTGCCTGTGAATGTGGAGTTGGTGGCATGTGAAACCCGCATGTGGAACATTCGTTTGTGTGGGATGCTCTACCAGGTTCATTCCTAGATAATGCATTCAAAGGGCAATAAACATAGAGTGTGAAAACTGAGTTTCCTTGAGACCTGCTTGGAAGCCTGATGATGTGTGAAGTTAGTGAGCCAAATGGAGTTGTTCTCCCACAAGAACCACTCGGCTGATCCTTCTTCAATATGCCCTTCACCAACATGCAGTGTTTCCTTGATTGAATTAGCTCTCACACCAATATTTGCGTCTAGCGCCTTTGCATTGAGGGCTATCTGAAAACGGCTGTGGCGCTGAAGTTGCCTGTGAATGTGGAGTTGGTGGCATGTGAAACCCGCATGTGGAGCATTCGTTTGTGTGGGATGCTCTACCAGGTTCATTCCTAGATAATGCACTCAAAGGGCACTAAGCATAGAGTGTGAAAACTGAGTTTCCTTGAGACCTGCTTGGAAGCCTGATGGTGTGTGAAGTTAGTGAGCCAAATGGAGTTGTTCTCCCACAAGAACCACTCGGCTGATCCTTCTTCAATATGCCCTTCACCAACATGCAGTGTTTCCTTGATTGAATTAGCTCTCACACCAATATTTGCGCCTAGAGCCTTTGCATTGAGGGCTATCTGAAAACGGCTGTGGCGCTGAAGTTGCCTGTGAATGTGGAGTTGGTGGCATGTGAAACCCGCATGTGGAGCATTCGTTTGTGTGGGATGCTCTACCAGGTTCATTCCTAGATAATGCACTCAAAGGGCACTAAGCATAGAGTGTGAAAACTGAGTTTCCTTGAGAGCTGCTTGGAAGCCTGATGGTGTGTGAAGTTAGTGAGCCAAATGGAGTTGTTCTCCCACAAGAACCACTCGGCTGATCCTTCTTCAATATGCCCTTCACCAACATGCAGTGTTTCCTTGATTGAATTAGCTCTCACACCAATATTTGCGTCTAGAGCCTTTGCATTGAGGGCTATCTGAAAACGGCTGTGGCGCTGAAGTTGCCTGTGAATGTGGAGTTGGTGGCATGTGAAACCCGCATGTGGAACATTCGTTTGTGTGGGATGCTCTACCAGGTTCATTCCTAGATAATGCATTCAAAGGGCAATAAACATAGAGTGTGAAAACTGAGTTTCCTTGAGACCTGCTTGGAAGCCTGATGGTGTGTGAAGTTAGTGAGCCAAATGGAGTTGTTCTCCCACAAGAACCACTCGGCTGATCCTTCTTCAATATGCCCTTCACCAACATGCAGTGTTTCCTTGATTGAATTAGCTCTCACACCAATATTTGCGTCTAGAGCCGTTGCATTGAGGGCTATCTGAAAACGGCTGTGGCGCTGAAGTTGCCTGTGAATGTGGAGTTGGTGGCATGTGAAACCCTCATGTGGAGCATTCGTTTGTGTGGGATGCTCTACCAGGTTCATTCCTAGATAATGCACTCAAAGGGCACTAAGCATAGAGTGTGAAAACTGAGTTTCCTTGAGAGCTGCTTGGAAGCCTGATGGTGTGTGAAGTTAGTGAGCCAAATGGAGTTGTTCTCCCACAAGAACCACTCGACTGATCCTTCTTCAATATGCCCTTCACCAACATGCAGTATTTCCTTGATTGAATTAGCTCTCACACCAATATTTGCGTCTAGCGCCTTTGCATTGAGGGCTATCTGAAAACGGCTGTGGCGCTGAAGTTGCCTGTGAATGTGGAGTTGGTGGCATGTGAAACCCGCATGTGGAGCATTCGTTTGTGTGGGATGCTCTACCAGGTTCATTCCTAGATAATGCACTCAAAGGGCACTAAGCATAGAGTGTGAAAACTGAGTTTCCTTGAGAGCTGCTTGGAAGCCTGATGGTGTGTGAAGTTAGTGAGCCAAATGGAGTTGTTCTCCCACAAGAACCACTCGGCTGATCCTTCTTCAATATGCCCTTCACCAACATGCAGTGTTTCCTTGATTGAATTAGCTCTCACACCAATATTTGCGCCTAGAGCCTTTGCATTGAGGGCTATCTGAAAACGGCTGTGGCGCTGAAGTTGCCTGTGAATGTGGAGTTGGTGGCATGTGAAACCCGCATGTGGAGCATTCGTTTGTGTGGGATGCTCTACCAGGTTCATTCCTAGATAATGCACTCAAAGGGCACTAAGCATAGAGTGTGAAAACTGAGTTTCCTTGAGAGCTGCTTGGAAGCCTGATGGTGTGTGAAGTTAGTGAGCCAAATGGAGTTGTTCTCCCACAAGAACCACTCGACTAATCCTTCTTCAATATGCCCTTCACCAACATGCAGTGTTTCCTTGATTGAATTAGCTCTCACACCAATATTTGCGTCTAGAGCCTTTGCATTGAGGGCTATCTGAAAACGGCTGTGGCGCTGAAGTTGCCTGTGAATGTGGAGTTGGTGGCATGTGAAACCCGCATGTGGAACATTCGTTTGTGTGGGATGCTGACCAAGCTTCATTTCAGTCCTAACCACAAAAACAGCACTAAGCATAGAGTGTGAAAACTGAGTTTCCTTGAGAGCTGCTTGGAAGCCTGATGGTGTGTGAAGTTAGTGAGCCAAATGGAGTTGTTCTCCCACAAGAACCACTCGGCTGATCCTTCTTCAATATGCCCTTCACCAACATGCAGTGTTTCCTTGATTGAATTAGCTCTCACACCAATATTTGCGCCTAGAGCCTTTGCATTGAGGGCTATCTGAAAACGGCTGTGGCGCTGAAGTTGCCTGTGAATGTGGAGTTGGTGGCATGTGAAACCCGCATGTGGAGCATTCGTTTGTGTGGGATGCTCTACCAGGTTCATTCCTAGATAATGCACTCAAAGGGCACTAAGCATAGAGTGTGAAAACTGAGTTTCCTTGAGAGCTGCTTGGAAGCCTGATGGTGTGTGAAGTTAGTGAGCCAAATGGAGTTGTTCTCCCACAAGAACCACTCGGCTGATCCTTCTTCAATATGCCCTTCACCAACATGCAGTGTTTCCTTGATTGAATTAGCTCTCACACCAATATTTGCGTCTAGAGCCTTTGCATTGAGGGCTATCTGAAAACGGCTGTGGCGCTGAAGTTGCCTGTGAATGTGGAGTTGGTGGCATGTGAAACCCGCATGTGGAGCATTCGTTTGTGTGGGATGCTCTGGCAGGTTCTTTTCAGTCCTAGCCATTCAAAGGGCACTAAGCATAGAGTGTGAAAACTGAGTTTCCTTGAGAGCTGCTTGGAAGCCTGATGGTGTGTAAAGTTAGTGAGCCAAATGGAATTGTTCTCCCACAAGAACCACTCGGCTGATCCTTCTTCAATATGCCCTTCACCAACATGCAGTGTTTCCTTGATTGAATTAGCTCTCACACCAATATTTGCGTCTAGAGCCTTTGCATTGAGGGCTATCTGAAAACGGCTGTGGCGCTGAAGTTGCCTGTGAATGTGGAGTTGGTGGCATGTGAAACCCGCATGTGGAACATTCGTTTGTGTGGGATGCTCTACCAGGTTCATTCCTAGATAATGCATTCAAAGGGCAATAAACATAGAGTGTGAAAACTGAGTTTCCTTGAGACCTGCTTGGAAGCCTGATGATGTGTGAAGTTAGTGAGCCAAATGGAGTTGTTCTCCCACAAGAACCACTCGGCTGATCCTTCTTCAATATGCCCTTCACCAACATGCAGTGTTTCCTTGATTGAATTAGCTCTCACACCAATATTTGCGTCTAGCGCCTTTGCATTGAGGGCTATCTGAAAACGGCTGTGGCGCTGAAGTTGCCTGTGAATGTGGAGTTGGTGGCATGTGAAACCCGCATGTGGAGCATTCGTTTGTGTGGGATGCTCTACCAGGTTCATTCCTAGATAATGCACTCAAAGGGCACTAAGCATAGAGTGTGAAAACTGAGTTTCCTTGAGACCTGCTTGGAAGCCTGATGGTGTGTGAAGTTAGTGAGCCAAATGGAGTTGTTCTCCCACAAGAACCACTCGGCTGATCCTTCTTCAATATGCCCTTCACCAACATGCAGTGTTTCCTTGATTGAATTAGCTCTCACACCAATATTTGCGCCTAGAGCCTTTGCATTGAGGGCTATCTGAAAACGGCTGTGGCGCTGAAGTTGCCTGTGAATGTGGAGTTGGTGGCATGTGAAACCCGCATGTGGAGCATTCGTTTGTGTGGGATGCTCTACCAGGTTCATTCCTAGATAATGCACTCAAAGGGCACTAAGCATAGAGTGTGAAAACTGAGTTTCCTTGAGAGCTGCTTGGAAGCCTGATGGTGTGTGAAGTTAGTGAGCCAAATGGAGTTGTTCTCCCACAAGAACCACTCGGCTGATCCTTCTTCAATATGCCCTTCACCAACATGCAGTGTTTCCTTGATTGAATTAGCTCTCACACCAATATTTGCGTCTAGAGCCTTTGCATTGAGGGCTATCTGAAAACGGCTGTGGCGCTGAAGTTGCCTGTGAATGTGGAGTTGGTGGCATGTGAAACCCGCATGTGGAGCATTCGTTTGTGTGGGATGCTCTACCAGGTTCATTCCTAGATAATGCACTCAAAGGGCACTAAGCATAGAGTGTGAAAACTGAGTTTCCTTGAGAGCTGCTTGGAAGCCTGATGGTGTGTGAAGTTAGTGAGCCAAATGGAGTTGTTCTCCGACAAGAACCACTCGACTAATCCTTCTTCAATATGCCCTTCACCAACATGCAGTGTTTCCTTGATTGAATTAGCTCTCACACCAATATTTGCGTCTAGAGCCTTTGCATTGAGGGCTATCTGAAAATGGCTGTGGCGCTGAAGTTGCCTGTGAATGTGGAGTTGGTGGCATGTGAAACCCGCATGTGGAGCATTCGTTTGTGTGGGATGCTGACCAAGCTTCATTTCAGTCCTAACCACACAAAGAGCACTAAGCATAGAGTGTGAAAACTGAGTTTCCTTGAGAGCTGCTTGGAAGCCTGATGGTGTGTGAAGTTAGTGAGCCAAATGGAGTTGTTCTCCCACAAGAACCACTCGGCTGATCCTTCTTCAATATGCCCTTCACCAACATGCAGTGTTTCCTTGATTGAATTAGCTCTCACACCAATATTTGCGCCTAGAGCCTTTGCATTGAGGGCTATCTGAAAACGGCTGTGGCGCTGAAGTTGCCTGTGAATGTGGAGTTGGTGGCATGTGAAACCCGCATGTGGAGCATTCGTTTGTGTGGGATGCTCTACCAGGTTCATTCCTAGATAATGCACTCAAAGGGCACTAAGCATAGAGTGTGAAAACTGAGTTTCCTTGAGAGCTGCTTGGAAGCCTGATGGTGTGTGAAGTTAGTGAGCCAAATGGAGTTGTTCTTCCACAAGAACCACTCGGCTGATCCTTCTTCAATATGCCCTTCACCAACATGCAGTGTTTCCTTGATTGAATTAGCTCTCACACCAATATTTGCGTCTAGAGCCTTTGCATTGAGGGCTATCTGAAAACGGCTGTGGCGCTGAAGTTGCCCGTGAATGTGGAGTTGGTGGCATGTGAAACCCGCATGTGGAGCATTCGTTTGTGTGGGATGCTCTACCAGGTTCATTCCTAGATAATGCACTCAAAGGGCACTAAGCATAGAGTGTGAAAACTGAGTTTCCTTGAGAGCTGCTTGGAAGCCTGATGGTGTGTGAAGTTAGTGAGCCAAATGGAGTTGTTCTCCGACAAGAACCACTCGACTGATCCTTCTTCAATATGCCCTTCACCAACATGCAGTGTTTCCTTGATTGAATTAGCTCTCACACCAATATTTGCGTCTAGAGCCTTTGCATTGAGGGCTATCTGAAAACGGCTGTGGCGCTGAAGTTGCCTGTGAATGTGGAGTTGGTGGCATGTGAAACCCGCATGTGGAGCATTCGTTTGTGTGGGATGCTGACCAAGCTTCATTTCAGTCCTAACCACAAAAACAGCACTAAGCATAGAGTGTGAAAACTGAGTTTCCTTGAGAGCTGCTTGGAAGCCTGATGGTGTGTGAAGTTAGTGAGCCAAATGGAGTTGTTCTCCCACAAGAACCACTCGGCTGATCCTTCTTCAATATGCCCTTCACCAACATGCAGTGTTTCCTTGATTGAATTAGCTCTCACACCAATATTTGCGTCTAGAGCCTTTGCATTGAGGGCTATCTGAAAACGGCTGTGGCGCTGAAGTTGCCTGTGAATGTGGAGTTGGTGGCATGTGAAACCCGCATGTGGAGCATTCGTTTGTGTGGGATGCTCTAGCAGGTTCATTCCTAGATAATGCACTCAAAGGGCACTAAGCATAGAGTGTGAAAACTGAGTTTCCTTGAGAGCTGCTTGGAAGCCTGATGGTGTGTGAAGTTAGTGAGCCAAATGGAGTTGTTCTCCCACAAGAACCACTCGGCTGATCCTTCTTCAATATGCCCTTCACCAACATGCAGTGTTTCCTTGATTGAATTAGCTCTCACACCAATATTTGCGTCTAGAGCCTTTGCATTGAGGGCTATCTGAAAACGGCTGTGGCGCTGAAGTTGCCTGTGAATGTGGAGTTGGTGGCATGTGAAAACCGCATGTGGAGCATTCGTTTGTGTGGGATGCTCTCCAAGCTTCTTTTCAGTCCTAGCCATACAAAGGGCACTAAGCATAGAGTGTGAAAACTGAGTTTCCTTGAGAGCTGCTTGGAAGCCTGATGGTGTGTGAAGTTAGTGAGCCAAATGGAGTTGTTCTCCCACAAGAACCACTCGGCTGATCCTTCTTCAATATGCCCTTCACCAACATGCAGTGTTTCCTTGATTGAATTAGCTCTCACACCAATATTTGCGTCTAGAGCCGTTGCATTGAGGGCTATCTGAAAACGGCTGTGGCGCTGAAGTTGCCTGTGAATGTGGAGTTGGTGGCATGTGAAACCCTCATGTGGAGCATTCGTTTGTGTGGGATGCTCTACCAGGTTCATTCCTAGATAATGCACTCAAAGGGCACTAAGCATAGAGTGTGAAAACTGAGTTTCCTTGAGAGCTGCTTGGAAGCCTGATGGTGTGTGAAGTTAGTGAGCCAAATGGAGTTGTTCTCCGACAAGAACCACTCGACTGATCCTTCTTCAATATGCCCTTCACCAACATGCAGTATTTCCTTGATTGAATTAGCTCTCACACCAATATTTGCGTCTAGCGCCTTTGCATTGAGGGCTATCTGAAAACGGCTGTGGCGCTGAAGTTGCCTGTGAATGTGGAGTTGGTGGCATGTGAAACCCGCATGTGGAGCATTCGTTTGTGTGGGATGCTCTACCAGGTTCATTCCTAGATAATGCACTCAAAGGGCACTAAGCATAGAGTGTGAAAACTGAGTTTCCTTGAGAGCTGCTTGGAAGCCTGATGGTGTGTGAAGTTAGTGAGCCAAATGGAGTTGTTCTCCCACAAGAACCACTCGGCTGATCCTTCTTCAATATGCCCTTCACCAACATGCAGTGTTTCCTTGATTGAATTAGCTCTCACACCAATATTTGCACCTAGAGCCTTTGCATTGAGGGCTATCTGAAAACGGCTGTGGCGCTGAAGTTGCCTGTGAATGTGGAGTTGGTGGCATGTGAAACCCGCATGTGGAGCATTCGTTTGTGTGGGATGCTCTAGCAGGTTCATTCCTAGATAATGCACTCAAAGGGCACTAAGCATAGAGTGTGAAAACTGAGTTTCCTTGAGAGCTGCTTGGAAGCCTGATGGTGTGTGAAGTTAGTGAGCCAAATGGAGTTGTTCTTCCACAAGTACCACTCGGCTGATCCTTCTTCAATATGCCCTTCACCAACATGCAGTGTTTCCTTGATTGAATTAGCTCTCACACCAATATTTGCGTCTAGAGCCTTTGCATTGAGGGCTATCTGAAAACGGCTGTGGCGCTGAAGTTGCCCGTGAATGTGGAGTTGGTGGCATGTGAAACCCGCATGTGGAGCATTCGTTTGTGTGGGATGCTCTACCAGGTTCATTCCTAGATAATGCACTCAAAGGGCACTAAGCATAGAGTGTGAAAACTGAGTTTCCTTGAGAGCTGCTTGGAAGCCTGATGGTGTGTGAAGTTAGTGAGCCAAATGGAGTTGTTCTCCGACAAGAACCACTCGACTGATCCTTCTTCAATATGCCCTTCACCAACATGCAGTGTTTCCTTGATTGAATTAGCTCTCACACCAATATTTGCGTCTAGAGCCTTTGCATTGAGGGCTATCTGAAAACGGCTGTGGCGCTGAAGTTGCCTGTGAATGTGGAGTTGGTGGCATGTGAAACCCGCATGTGGAGCATTCGATTGTGTGGGATGCTCTAGCAGGTTCATTCCTAGATAATGCACTCAAAGGGCACTAAGCATAGAGTGTGAAAACTGAGTTTCCTTGAGAGCTGCTTGGAAGCCTGATGGTGTGTGAAGTTAGTGAGCCAAATGGAGTTGTTCTCCCACAAGAACCACTCGGCTGATCCTTCTTCAATATGCCCTTCACCAACATGCAGTGTTTCCTTGATTGAATTAGCTCTCACACCAATATTTGCGTCTAGAGCCTTTGCATTGAGGGCTATCTGAAAACGGCTGTGGCGCTGAAGTTGCCTGTGAATGTGGAGTTGGTGGCATGTGAAAACCGCATGTGGAGCATTCGTTTGTGTGGGATGCTCTCCAAGCTTCTTTTCAGTCCTAGCCATACAAAGGGCACTAAGCATAGAGTGTGAAAACTGAGTTTCCTTGAGAGCTGCTTGGAAGCCTGATGGTGTGTGAAGTTAGTGAGCCAAATGGAGTTGTTCTCCCACAAGAACCACTCGGCTGATCCTTCTTCAATATGCCCTTCACCAACATGCAGTGTTTCCTTGATTGAATTAGCTCTCACACCAATATTTGCGTCTAGAGCCGTTGCATTGAGGGCTATCTGAAAACGGCTGTGGCGCTGAAGTTGCCTGTGAATGTGGAGTTGGTGGCATGTGAAACCCGCATGTGGAGCATTCGTTTGTGTGGGATGCTCTACCAGGTTCATTCCTAGATAATGCACTCAAAGGGCACTAAGCATAGAGTGTGAAAACTGAGTTTCCTTGAGAGCTGCTTGGAAGCCTGATGGTGTGTGAAGTTAGTGAGCCAAATGGAGTTGTTCTTCCACAAGAACCACTCGGCTGATCCTTCTTCAATATGCCCTTCACCAACATGCAGTGTTTCCTTGATTGAATTAGCTCTCACACCAATATTTGCGTCTAGAGCCTTTGCATTGAGGGCTATCTGAAAACGGCTGTGGCGCTGAAGTTGCCCGTGAATGTGGAGTTGGTGGCATGTGAAACCCGCATGTGGAGCATTCGTTTGTGTGGGATGCTCTACCAGGTTCATTCCTAGATAATGCACTCAAAGGGCACTGAGCATAGAGTGTGAAAACTGAGTTTCCTTGAGAGCTGCTTGGAAGCCTGATGGTGTGTGAAGTTAGTGAGCCAAATGGAGTTGTTCTCCGACAAGAACCACTCGACTGATCCTTCTTCAATATGCCCTTCACCAACATGCAGTGTTTCCTTGATTGAATTAGCTCTCACACCAATATTTGCGTCTAGAGCCTTTGCATTGAGGGCTATCTGAAAACGGCTGTGGCGCTGAAGTTGCCTGTGAATGTGGAGTTGGTGGCATGTGAAACCCGCATGTGGAGCATTCGTTTGTGTGGGATGCTGACCAAGCTTCATTTCAGTCCTAACCACAAAAACAGCACTAAGCATAGAGTGTGAAAACTGAGTTTCCTTGAGAGCTGCTTGGAAGCCTGATGGTGTGTGAAGTTAGTGAGCCAAATGGAGTTGTTCTCCCACAAGAACCACTCGGCTGATCCTTCTTCAATATGCCCTTCACCAACATGCAGTGTTTCCTTGATTGAATTAGCTCTCACACCAATATTTGCGTCTAGAGCCTTTGCATTGAGGGCTATCTGAAAACGGCTGTGGCGCTGAAGTTGCCTGTGAATGTGGAGTTGGTGGCATGTGAAACCCGCATGTGGAGCATTCGTTTGTGTGGGATGCTCTAGCAGGTTCATTCTTAGATAATGCACTCAAAGGGCACTAAGCATAGAGTGTGAAAACTGAGTTTCCTTGAGAGCTGCTTGGAAGCCTGATGGTGTGTGAAGTTAGTGAGCCAAATGGAGTTGTTCTCCCACAAGAACCACTCGGCTGATCCTTCTTCAATATGCCCTTCACCAACATGCAGTGTTTCCTTGATTGAATTAGCTCTCACACCAATATTTGCGTCTAGAGCCTTTGCATTGAGGGCTATCTGAAAACGGCTGTGGCGCTGAAGTTGCCTGTGAATGTGGAGTTGGTGGCATGTGAAAACCGCATGTGGAGCATTCGTTTGTGTGGGATGCTCTCCAAGCTTCTTTTCAGTCCTAGCCTTACAAAGGGCACTAAGCATAGAGTGTGAAAACTGAGTTTCCTTGAGAGCTGCTTGGAAGCCTGATGGTGTGTGAAGTTAGTGAGCCAAATGGAGTTGTTCTCCCACAAGAACCACTCGGCTGATCCTTCTTCAATATGCCCTTCACCAACATGCAGTGTTTCCTTGATTGAATTAGCTCTCACACCAATATTTGCGTCTAGAGCCGTTGCATTGAGGGCTATCTGAAAACGGCTGTGGCGCTGAAGTTGCCTGTGAATGTGGAGTTGGTGGCATGTGAAACCCGCATGTGGAGCATTCGTTTGTGTGGGATGCTCTACCAGGTTCATTCCTAGATAATGCACTCAAAGGGCACTAAGCATAGAGTGTGAAAACTGAGTTTCCTTGAGAGCTGCTTGGAAGCCTGATGGTGTGTGAAGTTAGTGAGCCAAATGGAGTTGTTCTTCCACAAGAACCACTCGGCTGATCCTTCTTCAATATGCCCTTCACCAACATGCAGTGTTTCCTTGATTGAATTAGCTCTCACACCAATATTTGCGTCTAGAGCCTTTGCATTGAGGGCTATCTGAAAACGGCTGTGGCGCTGAAGTTGCCCGTGAATGTGGAGTTGGTGGCATGTGAAACCCGCATGTGGAGCATTCGTTTGTGTGGGATGCTCTACCAGGTTCATTCCTAGATAATGCACTCAAAGGGCACTAAGCATAGAGTGTGAAAACTGAGTTTCCTTGAGAGCTGCTTGGAAGCCTGATGGTGTGTGAAGTTAGTGAGCCAAATGGAGTTGTTCTCCGACAAGAACCACTCGACTGATCCTTCTTCAATATGCCCTTCACCAACATGCAGTGTTTCCTTGATTGAATTAGCTCTCACACCAATATTTGCGTCTAGAGCCTTTGCATTGAGGGCTATCTGAAAACGGCTGTGGCGCTGAAGTTGCCTGTGAATGTGGAGTTGGTGGCATGTGAAACCCGCATGTGGAGCATTCGTTTGTGTGGGATGCTGACCAAGCTTCATTTCAGTCCTAACCACAAAAACAGCACTAAGCATAGAGTGTGAAAACTGAGTTTCCTTGAGAGCTGCTTGGAAGCCTGATGGTGTGTGAAGTTAGTGAGCCAAATGGAGTTGTTCTCCCACAAGAACCACTCGGCTGATCCTTCTTCAATATGCCCTTCACCAACATGCAGTGTTTCCTTGATTGAATTAGCTCTCACACCAATATTTGCGTCTAGAGCCTTTGCATTGAGGGCTATCTGAAAACGGCTGTGGCGCTGAAGTTGCCTGTGAATGTGGAGTTGGTGGCATGTGAAACCCGCATGTGGAGCATTCGTTTGTGTGGGATGCTCTAGCAGGTTCATTCTTAGATAATGCACTCAAAGGGCACTAAGCATAGAGTGTGAAAACTGAGTTTCCTTGAGAGCTGCTTGGAAGCCTGATGGTGTGTGAAGTTAGTGAGCCAAATGGAGTTGTTCTCCCACAAGAACCACTCGGCTGATCCTTCTTCAATATGCCCTTCACCAACATGCAGTGTTTCCTTGATTGAATTAGCTCTCACACCAATATTTGCGTCTAGAGCCTTTGCATTGAGGGCTATCTGAAAACGGCTGTGGCGCTGAAGTTGCCTGTGAATGTGGAGTTGGTGGCATGTGAAAACCGCATGTGGAGCATTCGTTTGTGTGGGATGCTCTCCAAGCTTCTTTTCAGTCCTAGCCATACAAAGGGCACTAAGCATAGAGTGTGAAAACTGAGTTTCCTTGAGAGCTGCTTGGAAGCCTGATGGTGTGTGAAGTTAGTGAGCCAAATGGAGTTGTTCTCCCACAAGAACCACTCGGCTGATCCTTCTTCAATATGCCCTTCACCAACATGCAGTGTTTCCTTGATTGAATTAGCTCTCACACCAATATTTGCGTCTAGAGCCGTTGCATTGAGGGCTATCTGAAAACGGCTGTGGCGCTGAAGTTGCCTGTGAATGTGGAGTTGGTGGAATGTGAAACCCTCATGTGGAGCATTCGTTTGTGTGGGATGCTCTACCAGGTTCATTCCTAGATAATGCACTCAAAGGGCACTAAGCATAGAGTGTGAAAACTGAGTTTCCTTGAGAGCTGCTTGGAAGCCTGATGGTGTGTGAAGTTAGTGAGCCAAATGGAGTTGTTCTCCCACAAGAACCACTCGACTGATCCTTCTTCAATATGCCCTTCACCAACATGCAGTATTTCCTTGATTGAATTAGCTCTCACACCAATATTTGCGTCTAGCGCCTTTGCATTGAGGGCTATCTGAAAACGGCTGTGGCGCTGAAGTTGCCTGTGAATGTGGAGTTGGTGGCATGTGAAACCCGCATGTGGAGCATTCGTTTGTGTGGGATGCTCTACCAGGTTCATTCCTAGATAATGCACTCAAAGGGCACTAAGCATAGAGTGTGAAAACTGAGTTTCCTTGAGAGCTGCTTGGAAGCCTGATGGTGTGTGAAGTTAGTGAGCCAAATGGAGTTGTTCTCCCACAAGAACCACTCGGCTGATCCTTCTTCAATATGCCCTTCACCAACATGCAGTGTTTCCTTGATTGAATTAGCTCTCACACCAATATTTGCGCCTAGAGCCTTTGCATTGAGGGCTATCTGAAAACGGCTGTGGCGCTGAAGTTGCCTGTGAATGTGGAGTTGGTGGCATGTCAAACCCGCATGTGGAGCATTCGTTTGTGTGGGATGCTCTACCAGGTTCATTTCAGTCCTAGGCACACAAAGAGCACTAAGCATAGAGTGTGAAAACTGAGTTTCCTTGAGAGCTGCTTGGAAGCCTGATGGTGTGTGAAGTTAGTGAGCCAAATGGAGTTGTTCTCCCACAAGAACCACTCGGCTGATCCTTCTTCAATATGCTCCCTTCACCAACATGCAGTGTTTCCTTGATTGAATTAGCTCTCACACCAATATTTGCGTCTAGAGCCTTTGCATTGAGGGCTATCTGAAAACGGCTGTGGCGCTGAAGTTGCCTGTGAATGTGGAGTTGGTGGCATGTGAAACCCGCATGTGGAGCATTCGTTTATGTGGGATGCTCTAGCAGGTTCATTCCTAGATAATGCACTCAAAGGGCACTAAGCATAGAGTGTGAAAACTGAGTTTCCTTGAGAGCTGCTTGGAAGCCTGATGGTGTGTGAAGTTAGTGAGCCAAATGGAGTTGTTCTCCCACAAGAACCACTCGGCTGATCCTTCTTCAATATGCCTTCACCAACATGCAGTGTTTCCTTGATTGAATTAGCTCTCACACCAATATTTGCGTCTAGAGCCTTTGCATTGAGGGCTATCTGAAAACGGCTGTGGCGCTGAAGTTGCCTGTGAATGTGGGAGTGGTGGCATGTGAAACCCGCATGTGGAACATTCGTTTGTGTGGGATGCTCTACCAGGTTCATATCCCTAGATAATGCACTCAAAGGGCACTAAGCATAGAGTGTGAAAACTGAGTTTCCCTTGAGAGCTGCTTGGAAGCCTGATGGTGTGTGAAGTTAGTGAGCCAAATGGAGTTGTTCTTCCACAAGAACCACTCGGCTGATCCTTCTTCAATATGCCCTTCACCAACATGCAGTGTTTCCTTGATTTGAATTAGCTCTCACACCAATATTTGCGTCTATAGCCTTTGCATTGAGGGCTATCTGAAAACGGCTGTGGCGCTGAAGTTGCCCGTGAATGTGGAGTTGGTGGCATGTGAAACCCGCATGTGGAGCATTCGTTTGTGTGGGATGCTCTACCAGGTTCATTCCTAGATAATGCACTCAAAGGGCACTAAGCATAGAGTGTGAAAACTGAGTTTCCTTGAGAGCTGCTTGGAAGCCTGATGGTGTGTGAAGTAGTGAGCCAAATGGAGTTGTTCTCCCACAAGAACCACTCGACTGATCCTTCTTCAATATGCCCTTCACCAACATGCAGTGTTTCCTTGATTGAATTAGCTCTCACACCAATATTTGCGTCTAGAGCCTTTGCATTGAGGGCTATCTGAAAACGGCTGTGGCGCTGAAGTTGCCTGTGAATGTGGAGTTGGTGGCATGTGAACCCGCATGTGGGAGCATTCGTTTGTGTGGGATGCTGACCAAGCTCATTTCAGTCCTAGGCACACAAAGAGCACTAAGCATAGAGTGTGAAAACTGAGTTTCCTTGGAGAGCTGCTTTGGAAGCCTGATGGTGTGTGAAGTTAGTGAGCCAAATGGAGTTGTTCTCCCACAAGAACCACTCGGCTGATCCTTCTTCAATATGCCCTTCACCAACATGCAGTGTTTCCTTGATTGAATTAGCTCTCACACCAATATTTGCGCCTAGAGCCTTTGCATTGAGGCTATCTGAAACGGCTGTGGCGCTGAAGTTGCCTGTGAATGTGGAGTTGGTGGCATGTGAATACCCCGCATGTGGAGCATTCATTTGTGTGGGATGCTCTAGCAGGTTCATTCCTAGATAATGCACTCAAAGGGCACTAAGCATAGAGTGTGAAAACTGAGTTTCCTTGAGAGCTGCTTGGAAGCCTGATGGTGTGTGAGTTAGTGAGCCAAATGGAGTTGTTCTCCCACAAGAACCACTCGGGCTGATCCTTCTTCAATATGCCCTTCACCAACATGCAGTGTTTCTTGATTGAATTAGCTCTCACACCAATATTTGCGTCTAGAGCCTTTGCATTGAGGGCTATCTGAAAACGGCTGTGGCGCTGAAGTTGCCTGTGAATGTGGAGTTGGTGGCATGTGAAACCCCGCATGTGGAGCATTCGTTTGTGTGGGATGCTGACCAAGCTTCATTTCAGTCCTAATCACACAAAGAGCACTAAGCATAGAGTGTGAAAACTGAGTTTCCTTGAGAGCTGCTTGGAAGCCTGATGGTGTGTGAAGTTAGTGAGCCAAATGGAGTTGTTCTCCCACAAGAACCACTCGGCTGATCCTTCTTCAATATGCCCTTCACCACATGCAGTGTTTCCTTGATTGAATTAGCTCTCACACCAATATTAGCGCCTAGACCCTTTGCATTGAGGGCTATCTGAAAACGGCTGTGGCGCTGAAGTTGCCTGTGAATGTGGAGTTGGTGGCATGTGAAACCCGCATGTGGAGCATTCGTTTGTGTGGGATGCTCTACCAGGTTCATTTCAGTCCTAGCCATACAAAGGGCACTAAGCATAGAGTGTGAAAACTTGAGTTTCCTTGAGAGCTGCTTGGAAGCCTGATGGTGTGTGAAGTTAGTGAGCCAAATGGAGTTGTTCTCCCACAAGAACCACTCGGCTGATCCTTCTTCAATATGCCCTTCACCAACATGCAGTGTTTCCTTGATTGAATTAGCTCTCACACCAAATTTGCGTCTAGAGCCCTTTGCATTGAGGGCTATCTGAAAACGGCTGTGGCGCTGAAGTTGCCTGTGAATGTGGAGTTGGTGGCATGTGAAACCCGCATGTGGAGCATTCGTTTGTGTGGGATGCTCTACCCGGTTCATTCCTAGATAATGGCACTCAAAGGGCACTAGCATAGAGTGTGAAAACTGAGTTTCCTTGAGAGCTGCATGGAAGCCTGATGGTGTGTGAAGTTAGTGAGCCAAATGGAGTTGTTCTCCGACAAGAACCACTCGACTGATCCTTCTTCAATATGCCCTTCACCAACATGCAGTGTTTCCTTGATTGAATTAGCTCTCACACCCAATATTTGCGTCTAGAGCCTTTGCATTGAGGGCTATCTGAAAACGGCTGTGGCGCTGAAGTTGCCTGTGAATGTGGAGTTGGTGGCATGTGAAACCCGCATGTGGAGCATTCGTTTGTGTGGGATGCTGACCAAGCTTCATTTCAGTCCTATCACACAAAGACAGCACTAAGCATAGAGTGTGAAAACTGAGTTTCCTTGAGAGCTGCTTGGAAGCCTGATGTGTGTGAAGTTAGTGAGCCAAATGGAGTTGTTCTCCCACAAGAACCACTCGGCTGATCCTTCTTCAATATGCCCTTCACCAACATGCAGTGTTTCCTTGATTGAATTAGCTCTCACACCAATATTTGCGTCTAGAGCCTTTGCATTGAGGGCTATCTGAAAACGGCTGTGGCGCTGAAGTTGCCCGTGAATGTGGAGTTGGTGGCATGTGAAACCCGCATGTGGAGCATTCATTTGTGTGGGATGCTCTACCAGGTTCATTTCAGTCCTAGCCATACTAAGGGCACTAAGCTTAGAGTGTGAAAACTGAGTTTCCTTGAGAGCTGCTTGGAAGCCTGATGGTGTGTGAAGTTAGTGAGCCAAATGGAGTTGTTCTCCCACAAGAACCACTCGGCTGATCCTTCTTCAATATGCCCTTCACCAACATGCAGTGTTTCCTTGATTGAATTAGCTCTCACACCAATATTAGCGCCTAGACCCTTTGCATTGAGGGCTATCTGAAAACGGCTGTGGCGCTGAAGTTGCCTGTGAATGTGGAGTTGGTGGCATGTGAAACCCGCATGTGGAGCATTCGTTTGTGTGGGATGCTCTACCAGGTTCATTTCAGTCCTAGCCATACAAAGGGCACTAAGCATAGAGTGTGAAAACTGAGTTTCCTTGAGAGCTGCTTGGAAGCCTGATGGTGTGTGAAGTTAGTGAGCCAAATGGAGTTGTTCTCCCACAAGAACCACTCGGCTGATCCTTCTTCAATATGCCCTTCACACAACATGCAGTGTTTCCTTGATTGAATTAGCTCTCACACCAATATTTGAGTCTAGAGCCTTTGCATTGAGGGCTATCTGAAAACGGCTGTGGCGCTGAAGTTGCCTGTGAATGTGGAGTTGGTGGCATGTGAAACCCGCATGTGGAGCATTCGTTTGTGTGGGATGCTCACCAAGCTTCATTTCAGTCCTAGGCACACAAAGAGCACTAAGCATAGAGTGTGAAAACTGAGTTTCCTTGAGAGCTGCTTGGAAGCCTGATGGTGTGTGAAGTTAGTGAGCCAAATGGAGTTGTTCTCCCACAAGAACCACTCGACTGATCCTTCTTCAATATGCCTTCACCAACATGCAGTGTTTCCTTGATTGAATTAGCTCTCACACACCAATATTTGCGTCTAGAGCCTTTGCATTGAGGGCTACCTGAAAACGGCTGTGGCGCTGAAGTTGCTGTGAATGTGGAGTTGGTGGCATGTGAAACCCGCATGTGGAGCATTCGTTTGTGTGGGATGCTGACCAAGCTTCATTTCAGTCCTAACCACAAAAACAGCACTAAGCATAGAGTGTGAAAACTGAGTTTCCTTGAGAGCTGCTTGGAAGCCTGATGGTGTGTGAAGTTAGTGAGCCAATGGAGTTGTTCTCCACAAGAACCACTCAGCTGATCCTTCTTCAATATGCCCTTCACCAACATGCAGTGTTTCCTTGATTGAATTAGCTCTCACACCAATATTTGCGTCTAGAGCCTTTGCATTGAGGGCTATCTGAAAACGGCTGTGGCGCTGAAGTTGCCTGTGAATGTGGAGTTGGTGGCATGTGAAACCCCGCATGTGGAGCATTCATTTGTGTGGGATGCTCTACCAGGTTCATTCCTAGATAATGCACTCAAAGGGCACTAAGCATAGAGTGTGAAAACTGAGTTTCCTTGAGAGCTGCTTGGAAGCCTGATGGTGTGTGAAGTTAGTGAGCCAAATGGAGTTGTTCTCCCACAAGAACCACTCGACTGATCCTTCTTCAATATGCCCTTCACCAACATGCAGTGTTTCCTTGATTGAATTAGCTCTCACACCAATATTTGCGTCTAGAGCCTTTGCATTGAGGGCTATCTGAAAACGGCTGTGGAGCTGAAGTTGCCTGTGAATGTGGAGTTGGTGGCATGTGAAACCCGCACGTGGAGCATTCGTTTGTGTGGGATGCTCTACAGGTTCATTCCTAGACAATGCACTCAAAGGGCACTAAGCATAGAGTGTGAAAACTGAGTTTCCTTGAGAGCTGCTTGGAAGCCTGATGGTGTGTGAAGTTAGTGAGCCAAATGGAGTTGTTCTCCCACAAGAACCACTCGGCTGATCCTTCTTCAATATGCCCTTCACCAACATGCAGTGTTTCCTTGATTGAATTAGCTCTCACACCAATATTTGCGTCTAGAGCCTTTGCATTGAGGGCTATCTGAAAACGGCTGTGGCGCTGAAGTTGCCCGTGAATGTGGAGTTGGTGGCATGTGAAACCCGCATGTGGAGCATTCGTTTGTGTGGGATGCTCTACCAGGTTCATTTCAGTCCTAGCCATACTAAGGGCACTAAGCATAGAGTGTGAAAACTGAGTTTCCTTGAGAGCTGCTTGGAAGCCTGATGGTGTGTGAAGTTAGTGAGCCAAATGGAGTTGTTCTCCCACAAGAACCACTCGGCTGATCCTTCTTCAATATGCCCTTCACCAACATGCAGTGTTTCCTTGATTGAATTAGCTCTCACACCAATATTTGCGTCTATAGCCTTTGCATTGAGGGCTATCTGAAAACGGCTGTGGCGCTGAAGTTGCCTGTGAATGTGGAGTTGGTGGCATGTCAAACCCGCATGTGGAGCATTCGTTTGTGTGGGATGCTCTACCAGGTTCATTCCTAGATAATGCACTCAAAGGGCACTAAGCATAGAGTGTGAAAACTGAGTTTTCTTGAGAGCTGCTTGGAAGCCTGATGGTGTGTGAAGTTAGTGAGCAAATGAATTGTTCTCCCACAAGAACCACTCGACTGATCCTTCTTCAATATGCCCTTCACCAACATGCAGTGTTTCCTTGATTGAATAGCTCTCACACCAATATTTGCGTCTAGAGCCTTTGCATTGAGGGCTATCTGAAAACGGCTGTGGCGCTGAAGTTGCCTGTGAATGTGGAGTTGGTGGCATGTGAAACCCGCATGTGGAGCATTCGTTTGTGTGGGATGCTGACCAAGCTTCATTTCAGTCCTAATCACACAAAGAGCACTAAGCATAGAGTGTGAAAACTGAGTTTCCTTGAGAGCTGCTTGGAAGCCTGATGTGTGTGAAGTTAGTGAGCCAAATGGAGTTGTTCTCCCACAAGAACCACTCGGCTGATCTTCTTCAATATGCCCTTCACCAACATGCAGTGTTTCCTTGATTGAATTAGCTCTCACACAATATTTGCGTCTAGAGCCTTTGCATTGAGGGCTATCTGAAAACGGCTGTGGCGCTGAAGTTGCCTGTGAATGTGGAGTTGGTGGCATGTCAAACCCGCATGTGGAGCATTCGTTTGTGTGGGATGCTCTACCAGGATCATTCCTAGATAATGCACTCAAAGGGCACTAAGCATAGAGTGTGAAAACTGAGTTTTCTTGAGAGCTGCTTGGAAGCCTGATGGTGTGTGAAGTTAGTGAGCCAAATGGAGTTGTTCTCCGACAAGAACCACTCGACTGATCCTTCTTCAATATGCCCTTCACCAACATGCAGTGTTTCCTTGATTGAATTAGCTCTCACACCAATATTTGCGTCTAGAGCCTTTGCATTGAGGGCTATCTGAAAACGGCTGTGGCGCTGAAGTTGCCTGTGAATGTGGAGTTGGTGGCATGTGAAACCCGCATGTGGAGCATTCGTTTGTGTGGGATGCTGACCAAGCTTCATTTCAGTCCTAATCACACAAAGAGCACTAAGCATAGAGTGTGAAAACTGAGTTTCCTTGAGAGCTGCTTGGAAGCCTGATGGTGTGTGAAGTTAGTGAGCCAATGGAGTTGTTCTCCCACAAGAACCACTCGGCTGATCCTTCTTCAATATGCCCTTCACCAACATGCAGTGTTTCCTTGATTGAATTAGCTCTCACACCAATATTTGCGCCTAGAGCCTTTGCATTGAGGGCTATCTGAAAACGGCTGTGGCGCTGAAGTTACCTGTGAATGTGGAGTTGGTGGCATGTGAAACCCGCATGTGGAGCATTCGTTTGTGTGGGATGCTCTACCAGGTTCATTCCTAGATAATGCACTCAAAGGGCACTAAGCATAGAGTGTGAAAACTGAGTTTCCTTGAGAGCTGCTTGGAAGCCTGATGGTGTGTGAAGTTAGTGAGCAAATGGAGTTGTTCTCCCACAAGAACCACTCGGCTGATCCTTCTTCAATATGCCCTTCACCAACATGCAGTGTTTCCTTGATTGAATTAGCTCTCACACACATATTTGCGTCTAGATCCTTTGCATTGAGGCTATCTGAAAACGGCTGTGGCGCTGAAGTTGCCTGTGAATGTGGAGTTGGTGGCATGTGAAACCCGCATGTGGAGCATTCGTTTGTGTGGGATGCTCACCAAGCTTCATTTCAGTCCCTAGGCACACAAAGAGCACTAAGCATAGAGTGTGAAAACTGAGTTTCCTTGAGAGCTGCTTGGAAGCCTGATGGTGTGTGAAGTTAGTGAGCCAAATGGAGTTGTTCTCCCACAAGAACCACTCGGCTGATCCTTCTTCAATATGCCCTTCACCAACATGCAGTGTGTTCCCTTGATTGAATTAGCTCTCACACCAATATTTGCGTCTAGAGCCTTTGCATTGAGGGCTATCTGAAACGGCTGTGGCGCTGAAGTTGCCTGTGAATGTGGAGTTGGTGGTATGTGAAACCCGCATGTGGAGCATTCGTTGTGTGGATGCTGACCAAGCTTCATTTCATTCCTAGCCATACAAAGGGCACTAAGCATAGAGTGTGAAAACTGAGTTTCCTTGAGAGCTGCTTGGAAGCCTGATGGTGTGTGAAGTTGTGAGCCAAATGGAGTTGTTCTCCCACAAGAACCACTCGGCTGATCCTTCTTCAATATGCCCTTCACCAACATGCAGTGTTTCCTTGATTGAATTAGCTCTCACACCAATATTTGCGGTCTAGAGCCTTTGCATTGAGGGCTATCTGAAACGCTGTGGCGCTGAAGTTGCCTGTGAATGTGGAGTTGGTGGCATGTGAAACCCCGCATGTGGAGCATTCGTTTGTGTGGGATGCTCTAGCAGGTTCATTCTTAGATAATGCACTCAAGGGCACTAAGCATAGAGTGTGAAAACTGAGTTTCCTTGAGAGCTGCTTGGAAGCCTGATGGTGTGTGAAGTTAGTGAGCAAATGGAGTTGTTCTCCACAAGAACCACTCGGCTGATCCTTCTTCAATATGCCCTTCACCAACATGCAGTGTTTCCTTGATTGAATTAGCTCTCACACCAATATTTGCGTCTAGAGCCTTTGCATTGAGGGCTATCTGAAAACGGCTGTGGCGCTGAAGTTGCCTGTGAATGTGGAGTTGGTGGCATGTGAAAACCGCATGTGGAGCATTCGTTTGTGTGGGATGCTCTCCAAGCTTCTTTTCAGTCCTAGCCATACAAAGGGCACTAAGCATAGAGTGTGAAAACTGAGTTTCCTTGAGAGCTGCTTGGAAGCCTGATGGTGTGTGAAGTTAGTGAGCCAAATGGAGTTGTTCTCCACAAGAACCACTCGGCTGATCCTTCTTCAATATGCCCTTCACCAACATGCAGTGTTTCCTTGATTGAATTAGCTCTCACACCAATATTTGCGTCTAGAGCCGTTGCATTGAGGGCTATCTGAAAACGGCTGTGGCGCTGAAGTTGCCTGTGAATGTGGAGTTGGTGGAATGTGAAACCCTCATGTGGAGCATTCGTTTGTGTGGGATGCTCTACCAGGTTCATTCCTAGATAATGCACTCAAAGGGCACTAAGCATAGAGTGTGAAAACTGAGTTTCCTTGAGAGCTGCTTGGAAGCCTGATGGTGTGTGAAGTTAGTGAGCCAAATGGAGTTGTTCTCCCACAAGAACCACTCGACTGATCCTTCTTCAATATGCCCTTCACCAACATGCAGTATTTCCTTGATTGAATTAGCTCTCACACCAATATTTGCGTCTAGCGCCTTTGCATTGAGGGCTATCTGAAAACGCTGTGGCGCTGAAGTTGCCTGTGAATGTGGAGTTGGTGGCATGTGAAACCCGCATGTGGAGCATTCGGTTTGTGTGGGATGCTCTACCAGGTTCATTCCTAGATAATGCACTCAAAGGGCACTAAGCATAGAGGTGTGAAAACTGAGTTTCCTTGAGAGCTGCTTGGAAGCCTGATGGTGTGTGAAGTTAGTGAGCCAAATGGAGTTGTTCTCCCACAAGAACCACTCGGCTGATCCTTCTTCAATATGCCCTTCACCAACATGCAGTGTTTCCTTGATTGAATTAGCTCTCACACCAATATTTGCGCCTAGAGCCTTTGCATTGAGGGCTATCTGAAAAACGGCTGTGGCGCTGAAGTTGCCTGTGAATGTGGAGTTGGTGGCATGTTTTTTTTCAAAACCCGCATGTGGAGCATTCGTTTGTGTGGGATGCTCTACCAGGTTCATTTCAGTCCTAGGCACAACAAAGAGCACTAAGCATAGAGTGTGAAAACTGAGTTTCCTTGAGAGCTGCTTGGAAGCCTGATGGTGTGTGAAGTTAGTGAGCCAAATGGAGTTGTTCTCCCACAAGAACCACTCGGCTGATCCTTCTTCAATATGCCCTTCACCAACATGCAGTGTTTCCTTGATTGAATTAGCTCTCACACCAATATTTGCGTCTAGAGCCTTTGCATGAGGGCTATCTGAAAACGGCTGTGGCGCTGAAGTTGCCTGTGAATGTGGAGTTGGTGCATGTGAAACCCGCATGTGGAGCATTCGTTTGTGTGGGATGCTCTAGCAGGTTCATTCCTAGATAATGCACTCAAAGGGCACTAAGCATAGAGTGTGAAAACTGAGTTTCCTTGAGAGCTGCTTGGAAGCCTGATGGTGTGTGAAGTTAGTGAGCCAAATGGAGTTGTTCTCCCACAAGAACCACTCGGCTGATCCTTCTTCAATATGCCCTTCACCAACATGCAGTGTTTCCTTGATTGAATTAGCTCTCACACCAATATTTGCGTCTAGAGCCTTTGCATTGAGGGCTATCTGAAAACGGCTGTGGCGCTGAAGTTGCCTGTGAATGTGGAGTTGGTGGCATGTGAAACCCGCATGTGGAACATTCGTTTGTGTGGGATGCTCTACCAGGTTCATTCCTAGATAATGCACTCAAAGGGCACTAAGCATAGAGTGTGAAAACTGAGTTTCCTTGAGAGCTGCTTGGAAGCCTGATGGTGTGTGAAGTTAGTGAGCCAAATGGAGTTGTTCTTCCACAAGAACCACTCGGCTGATCCTTCTTCAATATGCCCTTCACCAACATGCAGTGTTTCCTTGATTGAATTAGCTCTCACACCAATATTTGCGTCTATAGCCTTTGCATTGAGGGCTATCTGAAAACGGCTGTGGCGCTGAAGTTGCCCGTGAATGTGGAGTTGGTGGCATGTGAAACCCGCATGTGGAGCATTCGTTTGTGTGGGATGCTCTACCAGGTTCATTCCTAGATAATGCACTCAAGGGCACTAAGCATAGAGTGTGAAAACTGAGTTTCCTTGAGAGCTGCTTGGAAGCCTGATGGTGTGTGAAGTTAGTGAGCCAAATGGAGTTGTTCTCCCACAAGAACCACTCGACTGATCCTTCTTCAATATGCCTTCACCAACATGCAGTGTTTCCTTGATTGAATTAGCTCTCACACCAATATTTGCGTCTAGAGCCTTTGCATTGAGGGCTATCTGAAAACGGCTGTGGCGCTGAAGTTGCCTGTGAATGTGGAGTTGGTGGCATGTGAAACCCGCATGTGGAGCATTCGTTTGTGTGGGATGCTGACCAAGCTTCATTTCAGTCCTAGGCACACAAAGAGCACTAAGCATAGAGTGTGAAACTGAGTTCCTTGAGAGCTGCTTGGAAGCCTGATGGTGTGTGAAGTTAGTGAGCCAAATGGAGTTGTTCTCCCACAAGAACCACTCGGCTGATCCTTCTTCAATATGCCCTTCACCAACATGCAGTGTTTCCTTGATTGAATTAGCTCTCACACCAATATTTGCGCCTAGAGCCTTTGCATTGAGGGCTATCTGAAAACGGCTGTGGCGCTGAAGTTGCCTGTGAATGTGGAGTTGGTGGCATGTGAAACCCGCATGTGGAGCATTCATTTGTGTGGGATGCTCTAGCAGGTTCATTCCTAGATAATGCACTCAAAGGGCACTAAGCATAGAGTGTGAAACTGAGTTTCCTTGAGAGCTGCTTGGAAGCCTGATGGTGTGTGAAGTTAGTGAGCCAAATGGAGTTGTTCTCCCACAAGAACCACTCGGCTGATCCTTCTTCAATATGCCCTTCACCAACATGCAGTGTTTCCTTGATTGAATTAGCTCTCACACCAATATTTGCGTCTAGAGCCTTTGCATTGAGGGGCTATCTGAAAACGGCTGTGGCGCTGAAGTTGCCTGTGAATGTGGAGTTGGTGGCATGTGAAACCCGCATGTGGAGCATTCGTTTGTGTGGGATGCTGACCAAGCTTCATTTCAGTCCTAATCACACAAAGAGCACTAAGCATAGAGTGTGAAACTGAGTTTCCTTGAGAGCTGCTTGGAAGCCTGATGGTGTGTGAAGTTAGTGAGCCAAATGGAGTTGTTCTCCACAAGAACCACTCGGCTGATCCTTCTTCAATATGCCCTTCACCAACATGCAGTGTTTCCTTGATTGAATTAGCTCTCACACCAATATTAGCGCCTAGACCCTTTGCATTGAGGGCTATCTGAAAACGGCTGTGGCGCTGAAGTTGCCTGTGAATGTGGAGTTGGTGGCATGTGAAACCCGCATGTGGAGCATTCGTTTGTGTGGGATGCTCTACCAGGTTCATTTCAGTCTAGCCATACAAAGGGCACTAAGCATAGAGTGTGAAAACTGAGTTTCCCTTGAGAGCTGCTTGGAAGCCTGATGGTGTGTGAAGTTAGTGAGCCAAATGGAGTTGTTCTCCCACAAGAACCACTCGGCTGATCTTCTTCAATATGCCCTTCACCAACATGCAGTGTTTCCTTGATTGAATTAGCTCTCACACCAATATTTGCCGTCTAGAGCCTTTGCATTGAGGGCTATCTGAAAAACGGCTGTGGCGCTGAAGTTGCCTGTGAATGTGGAGTGTGGTGGCATGTGAAACCCGCATGTGGAGCATTCGTTTGTGTGGATGCTCTACCCGGTTCATTCCTAGATAATGCACTCAAAGGGCACTAAGCATAGAGTGTGAAAACTGAGGTTTCCTTGAGAGCTGCTTGGAAGCCTGATGGTGTGTGAAGTTAGTGAGCCAAATGGAGTTGTTCTCCGACAAGAACCACTCGACTGATCCTTCTTCAATATGCCCTTCACCAACATGCAGTGTTTCCTTGATTGAATTAGCTCTCACACCAATATTTGCGTCTAGAGCCTTTGCATTGAGGGCTATCTGAAAACGGCTGTGGCGCTGAAGTGCCTGTGAATGTGGAGTTGGTGGCATGTGAAACCCGCATGTGGAGCATTCGTTTGTGTGGGATGCTGACCAAGCTTCATTTCAGTCCTAATCACACAAAGACAGCACTAAGCATAGAGTGTGAAAACTGAGTTTCCTTGAGAGCTGCTTGGAAGCCTGATGGTGTGTGAAGTTAGTGAGCCAAATGGAGTTGTTCTCCCACAAGAACCACTCGGCTGATCCTTCTTCAATATGCCCTTCACCAACATGCAGTGTTTCCTTGATTGAATTAGCTCTCACACCAATATTTGCGTCTAGAGCCTTTGCATTGAGGGCTATCTGAAAACGGCTGTGGCGCTGAAGTTGCCTGTGAATGTGGAGTTGGTGGCATGTGAAACCCGCATGTGGAGCATTCATTTGTGTGGGATGCTCTACCAGGTTCATTTCAGTCCTAGCCATACTAAGGGCACTAAGCTTAGAGTCGTGAAAACTGAGTTTCCTTGAGAGCTGCTTGGAAGCCTGATGGTGTGTGAAGTTAGTGAGCCAAATGGAGTTGTTCTCCCACAAGAACCACTCGGCTGATCCTTCTTCAATATGCCCTTCACCAACCATGCAGTGTTTCCTTGATTGAATTAGCTCTCACACCAATATAGCGCCTAGACCCTTTGCATTGAGGGCTATCTGAAAACGGCTGTGGCGCTGAAGTTGCCCTGTGAATGTGAGTTGGTGGCATGTGAAACCCGCATGTGGAGCATTCGTTTGTGTGGGATGCTCTACCGAGGGTTCATTTCAGTCCTAGCCATACAAAGGGCACTAAGCATAGAGTGTGAAAACTGAGTTTCCTTGAGAGCTGCTTGGAAGCCTGATGGTGTGTGAAGTTAGTGAGCCAAATGGAGTTGTTCTCCACAAGAACCACTCGGCTGATCCTTCTTCAATATGCCCTTCACCAACATGCAGTGTTTCCTTGATTGAATTAGCTCTCACACCAATATTTGAGTCTAGAGCCTTTGCATTGAGGGCTATCTGAAAACGGCTGTGGCGCTGAAGTTGCCTGTGATGTGGAGTTGGTGGCATGTGAAACCCGCATGTGGAGCATTCGTTTGTGTGGGATGCTCACCAAGCTTCATTTCAGTCCTAGGCACACAAAGAGCACTAAGCATAGAGTGTGAAAACTGAGTTTCCTTGAGAGCTGCTTGGAAGCCTGATGGTGTGTGAAGTTAGTGAGCCAAATGGAGTTGTTCTCCCACAAGAACCACTCGACTGATCCTTCTTCAATATGCCCTTCACCAACATGCAGTGTTTCCTTGATTGAATTAGCTCTCCACACCAATATTTGCGTCTAGAGCCTTTGCATTGAGGGCTACCTGAAAACGGCTGTGGCGCTGAAGTTGCCTGTGAATGTGGAGTTGGTGCATGGTGAAAACCCGCATGTGGAGCATTCGTTTGTGTGGGGATGCTGACCAAGCTTCATTTCAGTCCTAACCACAAAAACAGCACTAGCATAGAGTGTGAAAACTGAGTTTCCTTGAGAGCTGCTTGGAAGCCTGATGGTGTGTGAAGTTAGTGAGCCAAATGGAGTTGTTCTCCCACAAGAACCACTCAGCTGATCCTTCTCAATATGCCCTTCACCAACATGCAGTGTTTCCTTGATTGAATTAGCTCTCACACCAATATTTGCGTCTAGAGCCTTTGCATTGAGGGCTATCTGAAAACGGCTGTGGCGCTGAGTTGCCTGTGAATGTGGAGTTGGTGGCATGTGAAACCCGCATGTGGAGCATTCATTTGTGTGGGATGCTCTACCAGGTTCATTCCTAGATAATGCACTCAAAGGGCACTAAGCATAGAGTGTGAAAACTGAGTTTCCTTGAGAGCTGCTTGGAAGCCTGATGGTGTGTGAAGTTAGTGAGCCAAATGGAGTTGTTCTCCCACAAGAACCACTCGACTGATCCTCTTCAATATGCCCTTCACCAACATGCAGTGTTTCCTTGATTGAATTAGCTCTCACACCAATATTTGCGTCTAGAGCCTTTGCATTGAGGGCTATCTGAAAACGGCTGTGGAGCTGAAGTTGCCTGTGAATGTGGAGTTGGTGGCATGTGAAACCCGCACGTGGAGCATTCGTTTGTGTGGGATGCTCTACCAGGTTCATTCCTAGACCATGCACTCAAAGGGCACTAAGCATAGAGTGTGAAAACTGAGTTTCCTTGAGAGCTGCTTGGAAGCCTGATGGTGTGTGAAGTTAGTGAGCCAAATGGAGTTGTTCACCCACAAGAACCACTCGGCTGATCCTTCTTCAATATGCCCTTCACCAACATGCAGTGTTTCCTTGATTGAATTAGCTCTCACACCAATATTTGCGTCTAGAGCCTTTGCATTGAGGGCTATCTGAAAACGGCTGTGGCGCTGAAGTTGCCCGTGAATGTGGAGATTGGTGGCATGTGAAACCCGCATGTGGAGCAATTCGTTTGTGTGGGATGCTCTACCGAGGTTCATTTCAGTCCTAGCCATACTAAGGGCACTAAGCATAGAGTGTGAAAACTGAGTTTCCTTGAGAGCTGCTTGGAAGCCTGATGGTGTGTGAAGTTAGTGAGCCAAATGGAGTTGTTCTCCCACAAGAACCACTCGGCTGATCCTTCTTCAATATGCCCTTCACCAACATGCAGTGTTTCCTTGATTGAATTAGCTCTCACACCAATATTTGCGTCTATAGCCTTTGCATTGAGGGCTATCTGAAAACGGCTGTGGCGCTGAGTTGCCTGTGAATGTGGAGTTGGTGGCATGTCAAACCCGCATGTGGAGCATTCGTTTGTGTGGGATGCTCTACCAGGTCATTCCTAGATAATGCACTCAAAGGGCACTAAGCATAGAGTGTGAAAACTGAGTTTTCTTGAGAGCTGCTTGGAAGCCTGATGGTGTGTGAAGTTAGTGAGCAAATGGAATTGTTCTCCCACAAGAACCACTCGACTGATCCTTCTTCAATATGCCCTTCACCAACATGCAGTGTTTTCCTTGATTGAATTAGCTCTCACACCAATATTTGCGTCTAGAGCCTTTGCATTGAGGGCTATCTGAAAACGGCTGTGGCGCTGAAGTTGCCTGTGAATGTGGAGTTGGTGGCATGTTGAAACCCGCATGTGGAGCATTCGTTTGTGTGGGATGCTGACCAAGCTTCATTTCAGTCCTAATCACACAAAGAGCACTAAGCATAGAGTGTGAAAACTGAGTTTCCTTGAGAGCTGCTTGAAGCCTGATGGTGTGTGAAGTTAGTGAGCCAAATGGAGTTGTTCTCCCACAAGAACCACTCGGCTGATCCTTCTTCAATATGCCCTTCACCAACATGCAGTGTTTCCTTGATTGAATTAGCTCTCACACCAATATTTGCGTCTAGAGCCTTTGCATTGAGGGCTATCTGAAAACGGCTGTGGCGCTGAAGTGCCTGTGAATGTGGAGTTGGTGGCATGTCAAACCCGCATGTGGAGCATTCGTTTGTGTGGGATGCTCTACCAGGATCATTCCTAGATAATGCACTCAAAGGGCACTAAGCATAGAGTGTGAAAACTGAGTTTTCTTGAGAGCTGCTTGGAAGCCTGATGGTGTGTGAAGTTAGTGAGCCAAATGGAGTTGTTCTCCGACAAGAACACTCGACTGATCCTTCTTCAATATGCCCCTTCACCAACATGCAGTGTTTCCTTGATTGAAATTAGCTCTCACACCAATATTTGCGTCTAGAGCCTTTGCATTGAGGCTATCTGAAAACGGCTGTGGCGCTGAAGTTGCCTGTGAATGTGGAGTTGGTGGCATGTGAAACCCGCATGTGGAGCATTCGTTTGTGTGGGATGCTGACCAAGCTTCATTTCAGTCCTAATCACACAAAGAGCACTAAGCATAGAGTGTGAAAACTGAGTTTCCTTGAGAGCTGCTTGGAAGCCTGATGGTGTGTGAAGTTAGTGAGCCAAATGGAGTTGTTCTCCACAAGAACCACTCGGCTGATCCTTCTTCAATATGCCCTTCACCAACATGCAGTGTTTCCTTGATTGAATTAGCTCTCACACACCAATATTTGCGCCTAGAGCCTTTGCATTGAGGGCTATCTGAAAACGGCTGTGGCGCTGAAGTTACCTGTGAATGTGGAGTTGGTGGCATGTGAAACCCGCATGTGGAGCATTCGTTTGTGTGGGATGCTCTACCAGGTTCATTCCTAGATAATGCACTCAAAGGGCACTAAGCATAGAGTGTGAAAACTGAGTTTCCTTGAGAGCTGCTTGGAAGCCTGATGGTGTGTGAAGTTAGTGAGCCAAATGGAGTTGTTCTCTCCCACAAGAACCACTCGGCTGATCCTTCTTCAATATGCCCTTCACCAACATGCAGTGTTTCCTTGATTGAATTAGCTCTCACACCAATATTTGCGTCTAGATCCTTTGCATTGAGGGCTATCTGAAAACGGCTGTGGCGCTGAAGTTGCCTGTGAATGTGGAGTTGGTGGCATGTGAAACCCGCATGTGGAGCATTCGTTTGTGTGGGATGCTCACCAAGCTTCATTTCAGTCCTAGGCACACAAAGAGCACTAAGCATAGAGTGTGAAAACTGAGTTTCCTTGAGAGCTGCTTGGAAGCCTGATGGTGTGTGAAGTCTAGTGAGCCAAATGGAGTTGTTCTCCCACAAGAACCACTCGGCTGATCCTTCTTCAATATGCCCTTCACCAACATGCAGTGTTCCCTTGATTGAATTAGCTCTCACACCAATATTTGCGTCTAGAGCCTTTGCATTGAGGGCTATCTGAAAACGGCTGTGGCGCTGAAGTTACCTGTGAATGTGGAGTTGGTGGCATGTGAAACCCGCATGTGGAGCATTCGTTTGTGTGGGATGCTCTAGCAGGTTCATTTCAGTCCTAGCCATACAAAGGGCACTAAGCATAGAGTGTGAAAACTGAGTTTCCCTTGAGAGCTGCTTGGAAGCCTGATGGTGTGTGAAGGTAGTGAGCCAAATGGAGTTGTTCTCCACAAGAACCACTCGGCTGATCCTTCTTCAATATGCCCTTCACCAACATGCAGTGTTTCCTTGATTGAATTAGCTCTCACACCAATATTTGCGTCTAGAGCCTTTGCATTGAGGGCTATCTGAAAACGGCTGTGGCGCTGAAGTTGCCTGTGAATGTGGAGTTGGTGGTATGTGAAACCAGCATGTGGAGCATTCGTTTGTGTGGGATGCTGACCAAGCTTCATTTCAGTCCTAACCACACAAAGGGCACTAAGCATAGATTGTCGAAAACTGAGTTTCCTTGAGAGCTGCTTGAAGCCTGATGGTGTGTGAAGTAAGTGAGCCAAATGGAGTTGTTCTCCCACAAGAACCACTCGGCTGATCCTTCTTCAATATGCCCTTCACCAGCATGCAGTGTTTCCTTGATTGAATTAGCTCTCACACCCAATATTTGCGTCTAGAGCCTTTGCATTGAGGGCTATCTGAAAACGGCTGTGGCGCTGAAATTGCCTGTGAATGTGGAGTTGGTGGCATGTGAAACCCGGATGTGGAGCATTCGTTTGTGTGGGATGCTCTACCAGGTTCATTTCAGTCCTAGCCATACAAAGGGCACTAAGCATAGAGTGTGAAAACTGAGTTTCCTTGAGAGCTGCTTGGAAGCCTGATGGTGTGTGAAGTTAGTGAGCCAAATGGAGTTGTTCTCCCACAAGAACCACTCGGCTGATCCTTCTTCAATATGCCTTCACCAACATGCAGTGTTTCCTTGATTGAATTAGCTCTCACACCAATATTTGCGTCTAGAGCCTTTGCATTGAGGGCTATCTGAAAACGGCTGTGGCGCTGAAGTTACTGTGAATGTGGAGTTGGTGGCATGTGAAACCCGCTTGTGGAACATTCGTTTGTGTGGGATGCTCTACCAGGTTCATTCCTAGATAATGCATTCAAAGGGCACTAAACATAGAGTGTGAAAACTGAGTTTCCTTGAGACCTGCTTGGAAGCCTGATGGTGTGTGAAGTTAGTGGAGCCAAATGGAGTTGTTCTCCCACAAGAACCACTCGGCTGATCCTTCTTCAATATGCCCTTCACCAACATGCAGTGTTTCCTTGATTGAATTAGCTCTCACACCAATATTTGCGTCTAGAGCCTTTGCATTGAGGGCTATCTGAAAACGGCTGTGGCGCTGAAGTTGCCTGTGAATGTGGAGTTGGTGGCATGTGAAACCCGCATGTGGAGCATTCGTTTGTGTGGGATGCTCTACCAGGTTCATTTCAGTCCTAGCCATACAAAGGGCACTAAGCATAGAGTGTGAAAACTGAGTTTCCTTGAGAGCTGCTTGGAAGCCTGATGGTGTGTGAAGTTAGTGAGCCAAATGGAGTTGTTCTCCCCACAAGAACCACTCAGCTGATCCTTCTTCAATATGCCCTTCACCAACATGCAGTGTTTCCTTGATTGAATTAGCTCTCACACCAATATTTGAGTCTAGAGCCTTTGCATTGAGGGCTATCTGAAAACGGCTGTGGCGCTGAAGTTACCTGTGAATGTGGAGTTGGTGGCATGTGAAACCCGCATGTGGAACATTCGTTTGTGTGGGATGCTCTACCAGGTTCATTCCTAGATAATGCATTCAAAGGGCACTAAACATAGAGTGTGAAAACTGAGTTTCCTTGAGAGCTGCTTTGGAAGCCTGATGGTGTGTGAAGTTAGTGAGCCAAATGGAGTTGTTCTCCGACAAGAACCACGCGGCTGATCCTTCTTCAATATGCCCTTCACCAACATGCAGTGTTTCCTTGATTGAATTAGCTCTCACACCAATATTTGCGTCTAGAGCCTTTGCATTGAGGGCTATCTGAAAACGGCTGTGGCGCTGAAGTGCCTGTGAATGTCGTGAGTTGGTGGCATGTGAAACCCGCATGTGAGCATTCGTTTGTGTGGGATGCTCTACCAGGTTCATTCCTAGATAATGCACTCAAAGGGCACTAAGCATAGAGTGTGAAAACTGAGTTTTCCTTGAGAGCTGCTTGAAGCCTGATGGTGTGTGAAGGTAGTGAGCCAAATGGAGTTGTTCTCCCACAAGAACCACTCGGCTGATCCTTCTTCAATATGCCCTTCACCAACATGCAGTGTTTCCTTGATTGAATTAGCTCTCACACCAATATTTGCGTCTAGAGCCTTTGCATTGAGGGCTATCTGAAAACGGCTGTGGCGCTGAAGTTGCCTGTGAATGTGGATGTTGGTGGTATGTGAAACCCGCATGTGGAGCATTCGTTTGTGTGGGATGCTGACCAAGCTTCATTTCAGTCCTAGCCATACAAAGGGCACTAAGCATAGAGTGTGAAAACTGAGTTTCCTTGAGAGCTGCTTGGAAGCCTGATGGTGTGTGAAGTTAGTGAGCCAAATGGAGTGTTCTCCCACAAGAACCACTCGGCTGATCCTTCTTCAATATGTCCTTCACCAACATGCAGTGTTCCTTGATTGGATTAGCTCTCACACCAATATTTGCGTCTAGAGCCTTTGGCATTGAGGGCTATCTGAAAACGGCTGTGGCGCTGAAGTTGCCTGTGAATGTGGAGTTGGTGGCATGTGAAACCCGCATGTGGAGCATTCGTTTGTGTGGGATGCTCTACCAGGTTCATTTCAGTCCTAGCCATACAAAGGGCACTAAGCATAGAGTGTGAAAACTGAGTTTCCTTGAGAGCTGCTTGGAAGCCTGATGGTGTGTGAAGTTAGTGAGCCAAATGGAGTTGTTCTCCACAAGAACCACTCGGCTGATCCTTCTTCAATATGCCCTTCACCAACATGCAGTGTTTCCTTGATTGAATTAGCTCTCACACCAATATTTGCATCTAGAGCCTTTGCATTGAGGGCTATCTGAAAACGGCTGTGGCGCTGAAGTTACCTGTGAATGTGGAGTTGGTGGCATGTGAAACCCGCTTGTGGAACATTCGTTTGTGTGGGATGCTCTACCAGGTTCATTCCTAGATAATGCATTCAAAGGGCACTAAACATAGAGTGTGAAAACTGAGTTTCCTTGAGACCTGCTTGGAAGCCTGATGGTGTGTGAAGTTAGTGAGCCCAAATGGAGTTGTTCTCCCACAAGAACCACTCGGCTGATCCTTCTTCAATATGCCCTTCACCAACATGCAGTGTTTCCTTGATTGAATTAGCTCTCACACCAATATTTGCGTCTAGAGCCTTTGCATTGAGGGCTATCTGAAAACGGCTGTGGCGCTGAAGTTACCTGTGAATGTGGAGTTGGTGGCATGTGAAACCCGCATGTGGAGCATTCGTTTGTGTGGGATGCTCTAACCAGGTTCATTTCAGTCCTAGCCATACAAAGGGCACTAAGCATAGAGTGTGAAAACTGAGTTTCCTTGAGAGCTGCTTGGAAGCCTGATGGTGTGTGAAGTAGTGAGCCAAATGGAGTTGTTCTCCCACAAGAACCACTCGGCTGATCCTTCTTCAACATGCCCTTCACCAACATGCAGTGTTTCCTTGATTGAATTAGCTCTCACACCAATATTTGCGTCTAGAGCCTTTGCATTGAGGGCTATCCTGCACAAACCACGGCCTGTGGCGCTGAAGTTACCTGTGAATGTGGAGTTGGTGGGCATGTGAAACCCCGC
>NW_026698359.1:0-28644 GCF_030435755.1 Ochotona princeps
AGCCTTTGCTTTGAGGGCTATCTGAAAACGGCTGTGGCGCTGAAGTTGCCTGTGAATGTGAAGTTGGTGGCATGTGAAACCCGCATGTGGAGCATTCGTTTGTGTGGGATGCTCTACCAGGTTCATTTCAGTCATAGCAAAGAAAGGGCACTAAGCATAGAGTGTGAAAACTGAGTTTCCTTGAGAGCTGCTTGGAAGCCTGATGGTGTGTGATGTTAGTGAGCCAAATGGAGTTGTTCTCCCACAAGAACCACTCGGCTGATCCTTCTTCAATATGCCCTTCACCAACATGCAGTGTTTCCTTGATTGAATTAGCTCTCACGCCAATATTTGCGCCTAGAGCCTTTGCATTGAGGGCTATCTGAAAACGGCTGTGGCGCTGAAGTTGCCTGTGAATGTGGAGTTGGTGGCATGTGAAACCCACATGTGGAGCATTCGTTTGTGTGGGATGCTCTACCAGGTTCATTTCAGTCATAGCCAAAGAAAGGGCACTAAGCATAGAGTGTGAAAACTGAGTTTCCTTGAGAGCTGCTTGGAAGCCTGATGGTGTGTGAAGTTAGTGAGCCAAATGGAGTTGTTCTCCCACAAGAACCACTCTGCTGATCCTTCTTCAATATGCCCTTCACCAACATGCAGTGTTTCCTTGATTGAATTAGCTCTCACACCAATATTTGCGTCTAGAGCCTTTGCATTGAGGGCCTATCTGAAAACGGCTGTGGCGCTGAAGTTGCCTGTGAATGTGGAGTTGGTGACATGTGAAACCCGCATGTGGAGCATTCGTTTGTTTGGGATGCTCTACCAGGTTCATTCCTAGATAATGCACTCAAAGGGCACTAAGCATAGAGTGTGAAAACTGAGTTTCCTTGAGAGCTGCTTGGAAGCCTGATGGTGTGTGACGTTAGTGAGCCAAATGGAGTTGTTCTCCCACAAGAACCACTCGGCTGATCCTTCTTCAATATGCCCTTCACCAACATGCAGTGTTTCCTTGATTGAATTAGCTCTCACACCAATATTTGCGTCTAGAGCCTTTGCTTTGAGGGCTATCTGAAAACGGCTGTGGCTCTGAAGTTGCCTGTGAATGTGAAGTTGGTGGCATGTGAAACCGCATGTGGAGCATTCGTTTGTGTGGGATGCTCTACCAGGTTCATTTCAGTCATAGCCAAAGAAAGGGCACTAAGCATAGAGTGTGAAAACTGAGTTTCCTTGAGAGCTGCTTGGAAGCCTGATGGTGTGTGAAGTTAGTGAGCCAAATGGAGTTGTTCTCCCAGAAGAACCACTCGGCTGATCCTTCTTCAATATGCCCTTCACCAACATGCAGTGTTTCCTTGATTGAATTAGCTCTCACGCCAATATTTGCGCCTAGAGCCTTTGCATTGAGGGCTATCTGAAAACGGCTGTGGCGCTGAAGTTGCCTGTGAATGTGGAGTTGGTGGCATGTGAAACCCGCATGTGGAGCATTCGTTTGTGTGGGATGCTCTACCAGGTTCATTCCTAGATAATGCACTCAAAGGGCACTAAGCATAGAGTGTGAAAACTGAGTTTCCTTGAGAGCTGCTTGGAAGCCTGATGGTGTGTGACGTTAGTGAGCCAAATGGAGTTGTTCTCCCAGAAGAACCACTCGGCTGATCCTTCTTCAATATGCCCTTCACCAACATGCAGTGTTTCCTTGATTGAATTAGCTCTCACACCAATATTTGCGTCTAGAGCCTTTGCATTGAGGGCTATCTGAAAACGGCTGTGGCGCTGAAGTTGCCTGTGAATGTGGAGTTGGTGGCATGTGAAACCCGCATGTGGAGCATTCGTTTGTGTGGGATGCTCTACCAGGTTCATTCCTAGATAATGCACTCAAAGGGCACTAAGCATAGAGTGTGAAAACTGAGTTTCCTTGAGAGCTGCTTGGAAGCCTGATGGTGTGTGACGTTAGTGAGCCAAATGGAGTTGTTCTCCCAGAAGAACCACTCGGCTGATCCTTCTTCAATATGCCCTTCACCAACATGCAGTGTTTCCTTGATTGAATTAGCTCTCACACCAATATTGCGTCTAGAGCCTTTGCATTGAGGGCTATCTGAAAACGGCTGTGGCGCTGAAGTTGCCTGTGAATGTGGAGTTGGTGGCATGTGAAACCCGCATGTGGAGCATTCGTTTGTGTGGGATGCTCTACCAGGTTCATTCCTAGATAATGCACTCAAAGGGCACTAAGCATAGAGTGTGAAAACTGAGTTTCCTTGAGAGCTGCTTGGAAGCCTGATGGTGTGTGATGTTAGTGAGCCAAATGGAGTTGTTCTCCCACAAGAACCACTCGGCTGATCCTTCTTCAATATGCCCTTCACCAACATGCAGTGTTTCCTTGATTGAATTAGCTCTCACACCAATATTTGCGTCTAGAGCCTTTGCTTTGAGGGCTATCTGAAAACGGCTGTGGCGCTGAAGTTGCCTGTGAATGTGGAGTTGGTGGCATGTGAAACCCGCATGTGGAGCATTCGTTTGTGTGGGATGCTGACCAAACTTCATTTCAGTCCTAGGCACTCAAAGGGCACTAAGCATAGAGTGTGAAAACTGAGTTTCCTTGAGAGCTGCTTGGAAGCCTCATGGTGTGTGAAGTTAGTGAGCCAAATGGAGTTGTTCTCCCACAAGAACCACTCGGCTGATCCTTCTTCAATATGCCCTTCACCAACATGCAGTGTTTCCTTGATTGAATTAGCTCTCACACCAATATTTGCGTCTAGAGCCTTTGCATTGAGGGCTATCTGAAAACGGCTGTGGCGCTGAATTTGCCTGTGAATGTGGAGGGTTGGGAGTTGGTGGCATGTGAAACCCGCATGTGGAGCATTCGTTTATGTGGGATGCTCTCCAAGCTTCATTTCAGTCCTAGGCACTCAAAGGGCACTAAACATAGAGTGTGAAAACTGAGTTTCCTTGAGAGCTGCTTGGAAGCCTGATGGTGTGTGACGTTAGTGAGCCAAATGGAGTTGTTCTCCCACAAGAACCACTCGGCTGATCCTTCTTCAATATGCCCTTCACCAACATGCAGTGTTTCCTTGATTGAATTAGCTCTCACACCAATATTTGCGTCTAGAGCCTTTGCATTGAGGGCTATCTGAAAACGGCTGTGGCGCTGAAGTTGCCTGTGAATGTGGAGTTGGTGGCATGTGAAACCCGCATGTGGAGCATTCGTTTGTGTGGGATGCTCTACCAGGTTCATTTCAGTCATAGCCAAAGAAAGGGCACTAAGCATAGAGTGTGAAAACTGAGTTTCCTTGAGAGCTGCTTGGAAGCCTGATGGTGTGTGAAGTTAGTGAGCCAAATGGAGTTGTTCTCCCACAAGAACCACTCGGCTGATCCTTCTTCAATATGCCCTTCACCAACATGCAGTGTTTCCTTGATTGAATTAGCTCTCACACCAATATTTGCGTCTAGAGCCTTTGCATTGAGGGCTATCTGAAAACGGCTGTGGCGCTGAAGTTGCCTGTGAATGTGGAGTTGGTGGCATGTGAAACCCGCATGTGGAGCATTCGTTTGTGTGGGATGCTCTACCAGGTTCATTCCTAGATAATGCACTCAAAGGGCACTAAGCATAGAGTGTGAAAACTGAGTTTCCTTGAGAGCTGCTTGGAGGCCTGATGGTGTGTGAAGTTAGTGAGCCAAATGGAGTTGTTCTCCCACAAGAACCACTCGGCTGATCCTTCTTCAATATGCCCTTCACCAACATGCAGTGTTTCCTTGATTGAATTAACTCTCACACCAATATTTGCGTCTAGAGCCTTTGCATTGAGGGCTATCTGAAAACGGCTGTGGCGCTGAAGTTGCCTGAGAATGTGGAGTTGGTGGCATGTGAAACCCGCATGTGGAGCATTCGTTTGTGTGGGATGCTCTACCAGGTTCATTTCAGTCATAGCCAAAGAAAGGGCACTAAGCATAGAGTGTGAAAACTGAGTTTCCTTGAGAGCTGCTTGGAAGCCTGATGGTGTGTGAAGTTAGTGAGCCAAATAGAGTTGTTCTCCCACAAGAACCACTCGGCTGATCCTTCTTCAATATGCCCTTCACCAACATGCAGTGTTTCCTTGATTGAATTAGCTCTCACGCCAATATTTGCGTCTAGAGCCTTTGCATTGAGGGCTATCTGAAAACGGCTGTGGCGCTGAAGTTGCCTGTGAATGTGGAGTTGGTGGCATGTGAAACCCGCATGTGGAGCATTCGTTTGTGTGGGATGCTCTACCAGGTTCATTTCAGTCATAGCCAAAGAAAGGGCACTAAGCATAGAGTGTGAAAACTGAGTTTCCTTGAGAGCTGCTTGGAAGCCTGATGGTGTGTGAAGTTAGTGAGCCAAATGGAGTTGTTCTCCCACAAGAACCACTCGGCTGATCCTTCTTCAATATGCCCTTCACCAACATGCAGTGTTTCCTTGATTGAATTAGCTCTCACACCAATATTTGCGTCTAGAGCCTTTGCTTTGAGGGCTATCTGAAAACGGCTGTGGCGCTGAAGTTGCCTGTGAATGTGGAGTTGGTGGCATGTGAAACCCGCATGTGGAGCATTCGTTTGTGTGGGATGCTCTACCAGGTTCATTCCTAGATAATGCACTCAAAGGGCACTAAGCATAGAGTGTGAAAACTGAGTTTCCTTGAGAGCTGCTTGGAAGCCTGATGGTGTGACGTTAGTGAGCCAAATGGAGTTGTTCTCCCACAAGAACCACTCGGCTGATCCTTCTTCAATATGCCCTTCACCAACATGCAGTGTTTCCTTGATTGAATTAGCTCTCACACCAATATTTGCGTCTAGAGCCTTTGCTTTGAGGGCTATCTGAAAACGGCTGTGGCGCTGAATTTGCCTGTGAATGTGGAGTTGGTGGCATGTGAAACCCGCATGTGGAGCATTCGTTTGTGTGGGATGCTCTCCAAGCTTCATTTCAGTCCTAGGCACTCAAAGGGCACTAAGCATAGAGTGTGAAAACTGAGTTTCCTTGAGAGCTGCTTGGAAGCCTGATGGTGTGTGAAGTTAGTGAGCCAAATGGAGTTGTTCTCCCACAAGAACCACTCGGCTGATCGTTCTTCAATATGCCCTTCACCAACATGCAGTGTTTCCTTGATTGAATTAGCTCTCACACCAATATTTGCGTCTAGAGCCTTTGCATTGAGGGCTATCTGAAAACGGCTGTGGCGCTGAAGTTGCCTGTGAATGTGGAGTTGGTGGCATGTGAACCCGCATGTGGAGCATTCGTTTGTGTGGGATGCTCTACCAGGTTCATTTCAGTCGTAGGCACTCAAACGGCACTAAGCATAGAGTGTGAAAACTGAGTTTCTTGAGAGCTGCTTGGAAGCCTGATGGTGTGTGTGACGTTAGTTGAGCCAAATGGAGTTGTTCTCCCACAAGAACCACTCGGCTGATCCTTCTTCAATATGCCCTTCACCAACATGCAGTGTTTCCTTGATTGAATTAACTCTCACACCAATATTTGCGTCTAGAGCCTTTGCATTGAGGGCTATCTGAAAACGGCTGTGGCGCTGAAGTTGCCTGAGAATGTGGAGTTGGTGGCATGTGAAACCCGCATGTGGAGCATTCGTTTGTGTGGGATGCTCTACCAGGTTCATTTCAGTCGTAGCCATACAAAGGGCACTAAGCATAGAGTGTGAAAACTGAGTTTCCTTGAGAGCTGCTTGGAAGCCTGATGTTGTGTGAAGTTAGTGAGCCAAATGGAGTTGTTCTCCCACAAGAACCACTCGGCTGATCCTTCTTCAATATGCCCTTCACCAACATGCAGTGTTTCCTTGATTGAATTAGCTCTCACACCAATATTTGCGTCTAGAGCCTGTGCTTTGAGGGCTATCTGAAAACGGCTGTGGCGCTGAAGTTGCCTGTGAATGTGGAGTTGGTGGCATGTGAAACCCGCATGTGGAGCATTCGTTTGTGTGGGATGCTCTACCAGGTTCATTTCAGTCCTAGCCATACAAAAGGCACTAAGCATAGAGTGTGAAAACTGAGTTTCTTTGAGAGCTGCTTGGAAGCCTGATGGTGTGTGAAGTTAGTGAGCCAAATGGAGTTGTTCTCCCACAAGAACCACTCGGCTGATCCTTCTTCAATATGCCCTTCACCAACATGCAGTGTTTCCTTGATTGAATTAGCTCTCACACCAATATTTGCGTCTAGAGCCTTTGCATTGAGGGCTATCTGAAAACGGCTGTGGCGCTGAAGTTGCCTGAGAATGTGGAGTTGGTGGCATGTGAAAACCCGCATGTGGAGCATTCGTTTGTGTGGGATGCTCTACCAGGTTCATTCCTAGATAATGCCACTCAAAGGGCACTAAGCATAGAGTGTGAAAACTGAGTTTCCTTGAGAGCTGCTTGGAAGCCTGATGGTGTGTGACGTTAGTGAGCCAAATGGAGTTTGTTCTCCCACAAGAACCACTCGGCTGATCCTTCTTCAATATGCCCTTCACCAACATGCAGTGTTTCCTTGATTGAATTAGCTCTCACACCAATATTTGCGTCTAGAGCCTTTGCATTGAGGGCTATCTGAAAACGGCTGTGGCGCTGAAGTTGCCTGTGAATGTGGAGTTGGTGGCATGTGAAACCCGCATGTGGAGCATTCGTTTGTGTGGGATGCTGACCAAACTTCATTTCAGTCCTAGGCACTCAAACGGCACTAAGCATAGAGTGTGAAAACTGAGTTTCCTTGAGAGCTGCTTGGAAGCCTGATGGTGTGTGATGTTAGTGAGCCAAATGGAGTTGTTCTCCCACAAGAACCACTCGGCTGATCGTTCTTCAATATGCCCTTCACCAACATGCAGTGTTTCCTTGATTGAATTAGCTCTCACACCAATATTTGCGTCTAGAGCCTTTGCATTGAGGGCTATCTGAAAACGGCTGTGGCGCTGAAGTTGCCTGTGAATGTGGAGTTGGTGGCATGTGAAACCCGCATGTGGAGCATTCGTTTGTGTGGGATGCTGACCAAACTTCATTTCAGTCCTAGGAACTCAAACGGCACTAAGCATAGAGTGTGAAAACTGAGTTTCCTTGAGAGCTGCTTGGAAGCCTGATGGTGTGTGAAGTTAGTGAGCCAAATGGAGTTGTTCTCCCACAAGAACCACTCGGCTGATCCTTCTTCAATATGCCCTTCACCAACATGCAGTGTTTCCTTGATTGAATTAGCTCTCACGCCAATATTTGCGCCTAGAGCCTTTGCATTGAGGGCTATCTGAAAACGGCTGTGGCGCTGAAGTTGCCTGTGAATGTGGAGTTGGTGGCATGTGAAACCCGCATGTGGAGCATTCGTTTGTGTGGGATGCTGACCAAACTTCATTTCAGTCCTAGGCACTCAAACGGCACTAAGCATAGAGTGTGAAAACTGAGTTTCCTTGAGAGCTGCTTGGAAGCCTGATGGTGTGTGAAGTTAGTGAGCCAAATGGAGTTGTTCTCCCACAAGAACCACTCGGCTGATCCTTCTTCAATATGCCCTTCACCAACATGCAGTGTTTCCTTGATTGAATTAGCTCTCACGCCAATATTTGCGCCTAGAGCCTTTGCATTGAGGGCTATCTGAAAACGGCTGTGGCGCTGAAGTTGCCTGTGAATGTGGAGTTGGTGGCATGTGAAACCCGCATGTGGAGCATTCGTTTGTGTGGGATGCTCTACCAGGTTTATTTCAGTCATAGCCAAAGAAAGGGCACTAAGCATAGAGTGTGAAAACTGAGTTTCCTTGAGAGCTGCTTGGAAGCCTGATGGTGTGTGAAGTTAGTGAGCCAAATGGAGTTGTTCTCCCACAAGAACCACTCGGCTGATCCTTCTTCAATATGCCCTTCACCAACATGCAGTGTTTCCTTGATTGAATTAGCTCTCACACCAATATTTGCGTCTAGAGCCTTTGCATTCAGGGCTATCTGAAAACGGCTGTGGCGCTGAAGTTGCCTGTGAATGTGGAGTTGGTGGCATGTGAAACCCGCATGTGGAGCATTCGTTTGTGTGGGATGCTCTACCAGGTTCATTCCTAGATAATGCACTCAAAGGGCACTAAGCATAGAGTGTGAAAACTGAGTTTCCTTGAGAGCTGCTTGGAAGCCTGATGGTGTGTGACGTTAGTGAGCCAAATGGAGTTGTTCTCCCACAAGAACCACTCGGCTGATCCTTCTTCAATATGCCCTTCACCAACATGCAGTGTTTCCTTGATTGAATTAGCTCCCACACCAATATTTGCGTCTAGAGCCTTTGCTTTGAGGGCTATCTGAAAACGGCTATGGCGCTGAAGTTGCCTGTGAATGTGGAGTTGGTGGCATGTGAAACCCGCATGTGGAGCATTCGTTTGTGTGGGATGCTGACCAAACTTCATTTCAGTCCTAGGCACTTAAACGGCACTAAGCATAGAGTGTGAAAACTGAGTTTCCTTGAGAGCTGCTTGGAAGCCTGATGGTGTGTGAAGTTAGTGAGCCAAATGGAGTTGTTCTCCCACAAGAACCACTCGGCTGATCCTTCTTCAATATGCCCTTCACCAACATGCAGTGTTTCCTTGATTGAATTAGCTCTCACACCAATATTTGCGTCTAGAGCCTTTGCTTTGAGTGCTATCTGAAAACGGCTGTGGCGCTGAAGTTGCCTGTGAATGTGGAGTTGGTGGCATGTGAAACCCGCATGTGGAGCATTCGTTTATGTGGGATGCTCTCCAAGCTTCATTTCAGTCCTAGGCACTCAAAGGGCACTAAGCATAGAGTGTGAAAACTGAGTTTCCTTGAGAGCTGCTTGGAAGCCTGATGGTGTGTGAAGTTAGTGAGCCAAATGGAGTTGTTCTCCCACAAGAACCACTCGGCTGATCCTTCTTCAATATGCCCTTCACCAACATGCAGTGTTTCCTTGATTGAATTAGCTCTCACACCAATATTTGCGTCTAGAGCCTTTGCATTCAGGCTATCTGAAAACGGCTGTGGCGCTGAAGTTGCCTGTGAATGTGGAGTTGGTGGCATGTGAAACCCGCATGTGGAGCATTCGTTTGTGTGGGATGCTCTACCAGGTTCATTCCTAGATAATGCACTCAAACGGCACTAAGCATAGAGTGTGAAAACTGAGTTTCCTTGAGAGCTGCTTGGAAGCCTGATGGTGTGTGACGTTAGTGAGCCAAATGGAGTTGTTCTCCCACAAGAACCACTCGGCTGATCCTTCTTCAATATGCCCTTCACCAACATGCAGTGTTTCCTTGATTGAATTAGCTCTCACACCAATATTTGCGTCTAGAGCCTTTGCTTTGAGTGCTATCTGAAAACGGCTGTGGCGCTGAAGCTGCCTGTGAATGTGGAGTTGGTGGCATGTGAAACCCGCATGTGGAGCATTCGTTTGTGTGGGATGCTCTACCAGGTTCATTCCTAGATAATGCACTCAAAGGGCACTAAGCATAGAGTGTGAAAACTGAGTTTCCTTGAGAGCTGCTTGGAAGCCTGATGGTGTGTGATGTTAGTGAGCCAAATGGAGTTGTTCTCCCACAAGAACCACTCGGCTGATCCTTCTTCAATATGCCCTTCACCAACATGCAGTGTTTCCTTGATTGAATTAGCTCTCACACCAATATTTGCGTCTAGAGCCTTTGCATTGAGGGCTATCTGAAAACGGCTGTGGCGCTGAAGTTGCCTGTGAATGTGGAGTTGGTGGCATGTGAAACCCGCATGTGGAGCATTCGTTTGTGTGGGATGCTGACCAAACTTCATTTCAGTCCTAGGCACTCAAACGGCACTAAGCATAGAGTGTGAAAACTGAGTTTCCTTGAGAGCTGCTTGGAAGCCTGATGGTGTGTGTGAAGTTAGTGAGCCAAATGGAGTTGTTCTCCCACAAGAACCACTCGGCTGATCCTTCTTCAATATGCCCTTCACCAACATGCAGTGTTTCCTTGATTGAATTAGCTCTCACACCAATATTTGCGTCTAGAGCCTTTGCATTGAGGGCTATCTGAAAACGGCTGTGGCACTGAATTTGCCTGTGAATGTGGAGTTTGTGGCATGTGAAACCCGAATGTGGAGCATTCGTTTATGTGGGATGCTCTCCAAGCTTCATTTCAGTCCTAGGCACTCAAAGGGCACTAAGCATAGAGTGTGAAAACTGAGTTTCCTTGAGAGCTGCTTGGAAGCCTGATGGTGTGTGACGTTAGTGAGCCAAATGGAGTTGTTCTCCCACAAGAACCACTCGGCTGATCCTTCTTCAATATGCCCTTCACCAACATGCAGTGTTTCCTTGATTGAATTAGCTCTCACACCAATATTTGCGTCTAGAGCCTTTGCATTGAGGGCTATCTGAAAACGGCTGTGGCGCTGAAGTTGCCTGTGAATGTGGAGTTGGTGGCATGTGAAACCCGCATGTGGAGCATTCGTTTGTGTGGGATGCTCTACCAGGTTCATTTCAGTCATAGCCAAAGAAAGGGCACTAAGCATAGAGTGTGAAAACTGAGTTTCCTTGAGAGCTGCTTGGAAGCCTGATGGTGTGTGAAGTTAGTGAGCCAAATGGAGTTGTTCTCCCACAAGAACCACTCGGCTGATCCTTCTTCAATATGCCCTTCACCAACATGCAGTGTTTCCTTGATTGAATTAGCTCTCACACCAATATTTGCGTCTAGAGCCTTTGCATTGAGGGCTATCTGAAAACGGCTGTGGCGCTGAAGTTGCCTGAGAATGTGGAGTTGGTGGCATGTGAAACCCGCATGTGGAGCATTCGTTTGTGTGGGATGCTCTACCAGGTTCATTTCAGTCCTAGCCATACAAAGGGCACTAAGCATAGAGTGTGAAAACTGAGTTTCCTTGAGAGCTGCTTGGAAGCCTGATGGTGTGTGAAGTTAGTGAGCCAAATAGAGTTGTTCTCCCACAAGAACCACTCGGCTGATCCTTCTTCAATATGCCCTTCACCAACATGCAGTGTTTCCTTGATTGAATTAGCTCTCACGCCAATATTTGCGTCTAGAGCCTTTGCATTGTGGGCTATCTGAAAACGGCTGTGGCGCTGAAGTTGCCTGTGAATGTGGAGTTGGTGGCATGTGAAACCCGCATGTGGAGCATTCGTTTGTGTGGGATGCTGACCAAACTTCATTCAGTCCTAGGCACTCAAACGGCACTAAGCATAGAGTGTGAAAACTGAGTTTCCTTGAGAGCTGCTTGGAAGCCTGATGGTGTGTGAAGTTAGTGAGCCAAATGGAGTTGTTCTCCCACAAGAACCACTCGGCTGATCCTTCTTCAATATGCCCTTCACCAACATGCAGTGTTTCCTTGATTGAATTAACTCTCACACCAATATTTGCGTCCAGAGCCTTTGCATTGAGGGCTATCTGAAAACGGCTGTGGCGCTGAAGTTGCCTGTGAATGTGGAGTTGGTGGCATGTGAAACCCGCATGTGGAGCATTCGTTTGTGTGGGATGCTCTACCAGGTTCATTTCAGTCATAGCCAAAGAAAGGGCACTAAGCATAGAGTGTGAAAACTGAGTTTCCTTGAGAGCTGCTTGGAAGCCTGATGGTGTGTGAAGTTAGTGAGCCAAATGGAGTTGTTCTCCCACAAGAACCACTCGGCTGATCGTTCTTCAATATGCCCTTCACCAACATGCAGTGTTTCCTTGATTGAATTAGCTCTCACACCAATATTTGCGTCTAGAGCCTTTGCTTTGAGGGCTATCTGAAAACGGCTGTGGCGCTGAAGTTGCCTGTGAATGTGGAGTTGGTGGCATGTGAAACCCGCATGTGGAGCATTCGTTTGTGTGGGATGCTCTACCAGGTTCATTCCTAGATAATGCACTCAAAGGGCACTAAGCATAGAGTGTGAAAACTGAGTTTCCTTGAGAGCTGCTTGGAAGCCTGATGGTGTGACGTTAGTGAGGCAAATGGAGTTGTTCTCCCACAAGAACCACTCGGCTGATCCTTCTTCAATATGCCCTTCACCAACATGCAGTGTTTCCTTGATTGAATTAGCTCTCACACCAATATTTGCGTCTAGAGCCTTTGCTTTGAGGGCTATCTGAAAACGGCTGTGGCGCTGAATTTGCCTGTGAATGTGGAGTTGGTGGCATGTGAAACCCGCATGTGGAGCATTCGTTTGTGTGGGATGCTCTCCAAGCTTCATTTCAGTCCTATGCACTCAAAGGGCACTAAGCATAGAGTGTGAAAACTGAGTTTCCTTGAGAGCTGCTTGGAAGCCTGATGGTGTGTGATGTTAGTGAGCCAAATGGAGTTGTTCTCCCACAAGAACCACTCGGCTGATCCTTCTTCAATATGCCCTTCACCAACATGCAGTGTTTCCTTGATTGAATTAGCTCTCACACCAATATTTGCGTCTAGAGCCTTTGCTTTGAGGCTATCTGAAAACGGCTGTGGCGCTGAAGTTGCCTGTGAATGTGGAGTTGGTGGCATATGAAACCCGCATGTGGAGCATTCGTTTCTGTGGGATGCTCTCCAAGCTTCATTTCAGTCCTAGGCACTCAAAGGGCACTAAGCATAGAGTGTGAAACTGAGTTTCCTTGAGAGCTGCTTGGAAGCCTGATGGTGTGTGAAGTTAGTGAGCCAAATGGAGTTGTTCTCCCACAAGAACCACTCGGCTGATCGTTCTTCAATATGCCCTTCACCAACATGCAGTGTTTCCTTGATTGAATTAGCTCTCACACCAATATTTGCGTCTAGAGCCTTTGCATTGAGGGCTATCTGAAAACGGCTGTGGCGCTGAAGTTGCCTGTGAATGTGGAGTTGGTGGCATGTGAAACCCGCATGTGGAGCATTCGTTTTGTGGGATGCTGAGCAAACTTCATTTCAGTCCCTAGGCACTCAAACGGCACTAAGCATAGAGTGTGAAAACTGAGTTTCCTTGAGAGCTGCTTGGAAGCCTGATGGTGTGTGAAGTTAGTGAGCCAAATGGAGTTGTTCTCCCACAAGAACCACTCGGCTGATCCTTCTTCAATATGCCCTTCACCAACATGCAGTGTTTCCTTGATTGAATTAACTCTCACACCAATATTTGCGTCCAGAGCCTTTGCATTGAGGGCTATCTGAAAACGGCTGTGGCGCTGAAGTTGCCTGTGAATGTGGAGTTGGTGGCATGTGAAACCCGCATGTGGAGCATTCGTTTGTGTGGGATGCTCTACCAGGTTCATTTCAGTCATAGCCAAAGAAAGGGCACTAAGCATAGAGTGTGAAAACTGAGTTTCCTTGAGAGCTGCTTGGAAGCCTGATGGTGTGTGAAGTTAGTGAGCCAAATGGAGTTGTTCTCCCACAAGAACCACTCGGCTGATCCTTCTTCAATATGCCCTTCACCAACATGCAGTGTTTCCTTGATTGAATTAGCTCTCACACCAATATTTGCGTCTAGAGCCTTTGCATTGAGGGCTATCTGAAAACTGCTGTGGCGCTGAAGTTGCCTGTGAATGTGGAGTTGGTGGCATGTGAAACCCGCATGTGGAGCATTCGTTTGTGTGGGATGCTCTACCAGGTTCATTCCTAGATAATGCACTCAAAGGGCACTAAGCATAGAGTGTGAAAACTGAGTTTCCTTGAGAGCTGCTTGGAAGCCTGATGGTGTGTGACGTTAGTGAGCCAAATGGAGTTGTTCTCCCACAAGAACCACTCGGCTGATGCTTCTTCAATATGCCCCTTCACCAACATGCTGTGTTTCCTTGATTGAATTAGCTCTCACACCAATATTTGCGTCTAGAGCCTTTCAATTGAGGGCTATCTGAAAACGGCTGTGGCGCTGAAGTTGCCTGAGAATGTGGAGTTGGTGGCATGTGAAACCCGCATGTGGAGCATTCGTTTGTGTGGGATGCTCTACCAGGTTCATTTCAGTCATAGCAAAAGAAAGGGCACTAAGCATAGAGTGTGAAAACTGAGTTTCCTTGAGAGCTGCTTGGAAGCCTGATGGTGTGTGACGTTAGTGAGCCAAATGGAGTTGTTCTCCACAAGAACCACTCGGCTGATCCTTCTTCAATATGCCCTTCACCAACATGCAGTGTTTCCTTGATTGAATTAGCTCTCACACCAATATTTGCGTCTAGAGCCTTTGCATTGAGGGCTATCTGAAAACGGCTGTGGCGCTGAAGTTGCCTGTGAATGTGGAGTTGGTGGCATGTGAAACCCGCATGTAGAGCATTCGTTTCTGTGGGATGCTCTACCAGGTCCATTCCTAGATAATGCACTCAAAGGGCACTAAGCATAGAGTGTGAAAACTGAGTTTCCTTGAGAGCTGCTTGGAGGCCTGATGGTGTGTGTGAAGTTAGTGAGCCAAATGGAGTTGTTCTCCCACAAGAACCACTCGGCTGATCCTTCTTCAATATGCCCTTCACCAACATGCAGTGTTTCCTTGATTGAATTAACTCTCACACCAATATTTGCGTCCAGAGCCTTTGCATTGAGGGCTATCTGAAAACGGCTGTGGCGCTGATTTGCCTGTGAATGTGGAGTTGGTGCATGTGAAAACCCGCATGTGGAGCATTCGTTTGTGTGGGATGCTCTCCAAGCTTCATTTCAGTCCTATGCACTCAAAGGGCACTAAGCATAGAGTGTGAAAACTGAGTTTCCTTGAGAGCTGCTTGGAAGCCTGATGGTGTGTGATATTAGTGAGCCAAATGGAGTTGTTCTCCACAAGAACCACTCGGCTGATCCTTCTTCAATATGCCCTTCACCAACATGCAGTGTTTCCTTGATTGAATTAGCTCTCACACCAATATTTGCGTCTAGAGCCTTTGCTTTGAGGGCTATCTGAAAACGGCTGTGGCGCTGAAGTTGCCTGTGAATGTGGAGTTGGTGGCATATGAAACCCGCATGTGGAGCATTCGTTTCTGTGGATGCTCTCCAAGCTTCATTTCAGTCCTAGGCACTCAAAGGGCACTAAGCATAGAGTGTGAAAACTGAGTTTCCTTGAGAGCTGCTTGGAAGCCTGATGGTGTGTGAAGTTAGTGAGCCAAATGGAGTTGTTCTCCCACAAGAACCACTCGGCTGATCCTTCTTCAATATGCCCTTCACCAACATGCAGTGTTTCCTTGATTGAATTAACTCTCACACCAATATTTGCGTCCAGAGCCTTTGCATTGAGGGCTATCTGAAAACGGCTGTGGCGCTGAAGTTGCCTGTGAATGTGGGAGTTGGTGGCATGTGAAACCCGCATGTGGAGCATTCGTTTGTGTGGGATGCTCTACCAGGTTCATTTCAGTCATAGCCAAAGAAAGGGCACTAAGCATAGAGTGTGAAAACTGAGTTTCCTTGAGAGCTGCTTGGAAGCCTGATGGTGTGTGAAGTTAGTGAGCCAAATGGAGTTGTTCTCCCACAAGAACCACTCGGCTGATCCTTCTTCAATATGCCCTTCACCAACATGCAGTGTTTCCTTGATTGAATTAGCTCTCACACCAATATTTGCGTCTAGAGCCTTTGCATTGAGGGCTATCTGAAAACGGCTGTGGCGCTGAAGTTGCCTGTGAATGTGGAGTTGGTGGCATGTGAAACCCGCATGTGGAGCATTCGTTTGTGTGGGATGCTCTACCAGGTTCATTCCTAGATAATGCACTCAAAGGGCACTAAGCATAGAGTGTGAAAACTGAGTTTCCTTGAGAGCTGCTTGGAAGCCTGATGGTGTGTGACGTTAGTGAGCCAAATGGAGTTGTTCTCCCACAAGAACCACTCGGCTGATGCTTCTTCAATATGCCCTTCACCAACATGCAGTGTTTCCTTGATTGAATTAGCTCTCACACCAATATTTGCGTCTAGAGCCTTTCAATTGAGGCTATCTGAAAACGGCTGTGGCGCTGAAGTTGCCTGAGAATGTGGAGTTGGTGGCATGTGAAACCCGCCATGTGGAGCATTCGTTTGTGTGGGATGCTCTACCAGGTTCATTTCAGTCATAGCCAAAGAAAGGGCACTAAGCATAGAGTGTGAAAACTGAGTTTCCTTGAGAGCTGCTTGGAAGCCTGATGGTGTGTGACGTTAGTGAGCCAAATGGAGTTGTTCTCCCACAAGAACCACTCGGCTGATCCTTCTTCAATATGCCCTTCACCAACATGCAGTGTTTCCTTGATTGAATTAGCTCTCACACCAATATTTGCGTCTAGAGCCTTTGCATTGAGGGCTATCTGAAAACGGCTGTGGCGCTGAAGTTGCCTGTGAATGTGGAGTTGGTGGCATGTGAAACCCGCATGTAGAGCATTCGTTTCTGTGGGATGCTCTACCAGGTTCATTCCTAGATAATGCACTCAAAGGGGCACTAAGCATAGAGTGTGAAAACTGAGTTTCCTTGAGAGCTGCTTGGAAGCCTGATGGTTAGTTTAGTGAGCCAAATGGAGTTGTTCTCCCACAAGAACCACTCGGCTGATCCTTCTTCAATATGCCCTTCACCAACATGCAGTGTTTCCTTGATTGAATTAGCTCTCACACCAATATTTGCGTCTAGAGCCTTTGCTTTGAGGGCTATCTGAAAACGGCTGTGGCGCTGAATTTGCCTGTGAATGTGGAGTTGGTGGCATGTGAAACCCGCATGTGGAGCATTCGTTTGTGTGGGATGCTCTCCAAGCTTCATTTCAGTCCTATGCACTCAAAGGGCACTAAGCATAGAGTGTGAAAACTGAGTTTCCTTGAGAGCTGCTTGGAAGCCTGATGGTGTGTGATGTTAGTGAGCCAAATGGAGTTGTTCTCCCACAAGAACCACTCGGCTGATCCTTCTTCAATATGCCCTTCACCAACATGCAGTGTTTCCTTGATTGAATTAGCTCTCACACCAATATTTGCGTCTAGAGCCTTTGCTTTGAGGGCTATCTGAAAACGGCTGTGGCGCTGAAGTTGCCTGTGAATGTGGAGTTGGTGGCATGTGAAACCCGCATGTGGAGCATTCGTTTGTGTGGGATGCTCTACCAGGTTCATTTCAGTCCTAGCCATACAAAAGGCACTAAGCATAGAGTGTGAAAACTGAGTTTCTTTGAGAGCTGCTTGGAAGCCTGATGGTGTGTGAAGTTAGTGAGCCAAATGGAGTTGTTCTCCCACAAGAACCACTCGGCTGATCCTTCTTCAATATGCCCTTCACCAACATGCAGTGTTTCCTTGATTGAATTAGCTCTCACACCAATATTTGCGTCTAGAGCCTTTGCATTGAGGGCTATCTGAAAACGGCTGTGGTGCTGAAGTTGCCTGTGAATGTGGAGTTGGTGGCATGTGAAACCCGCATGTGGAGCATTCGTTTGTGTGGGATGCTCTACCAGGTTCATTTCAGTCATAGCCAAAGAAAGGGCACTAAGCATAGAGTGTGAAAACTGAGTTTCCTTGAGAGCTGCTTGGAAGCCTGATGGTGTGTGAAGTTAGTGAGCCAAATGGAGTTGTTCTCCCACAAGAACCACTCGGCTGATCCTTCTTCAATATGCCCTTCACCAACATGCAGTGTTTCCTTGATTGAATTAACTCTCACACCAATATTTGCGTCTAGAGCCTTTGCATTGAGGGCTATCTGAAAACGGCTGTGGCGCTGAAGTTGCCTGAGAATGTGGAGTTGGTGGCATGTGAAACCCGCATGTGGAGCATTCGTTTGTGTGGGATGCTCTACCAGGTTCATTTCAGTCCTAGCCATACAAAGGGCACTAAGCATAGAGTGTGAAAACTGAGTTTCCTTGAGAGCTGCTTGGAAGCCTGATGGTGTGTGAAGTTAGTGAGCCAAATGGAGTTGTTCTCCCACAAGAACCACTCGGCTGATCCTTCTTCAATATGCCCTTCACCAACATGCAGTGTTTCCTTGATTGAATTAGCTCTCACACCAATATTTGCGTCTAGAGCCTTTCAATTGAGGGCTATCTGAAAACGGCTGTGGCGCTGAAGTTGCCTGTGAATGTGGAGTTGGTGGCATGTGAAACCCGCATGTGGAGCATTCGTTTGTGTGGGATGCTCTACCAGGTTCATTTCAGTCCTAGCCATACAAAAGGCACTAAGCATAGAGTGTGAAAACTGAGTTTCTTTGAGAGCTGCTTGGAAGCCTGATGGTGTGTGAAGTTAGTGAGCCAAATGGAGTTGTTCTCCCACAAGAACCACTCGGCTGATCCTTCTTCAATATGCCCTTCACCAACATGCAGTGTTTCCTTGATTGAATTAGCTCTCACACCAATATTTGCGTCTAGAGCCTTTGCATTGAGGGCTATCTGAAAACGGCTGTGGCGCTGAAGTTGCCTGAGAATGTGGAGTTGGTGGCATGTGAAACCCGCATGTGGAGCATTCGTTTGTGTGGGATGCTCTACCAGGTTCATTCCTAGATAATGCACTCAAAGGGCACTAAGCATAGAGTGTGAAAACTGAGTTTCCTTGAGAGCTGCTTGGAAGCCTGATGGTGTGTGAAGTTAGTGAGCCAAATGGAGTTGTTCTCCCACAAGAACCACTCGGCTGATCCTTCTTCAATATGCCCTTCACCAACATGCAGTGTTTCCTTGATTGAATTAGCTCTCACACCAATATTTGCGTCTAGAGCCTTTGCATTGAGGGCTATCTGAAAACGGCTGTGGCGCTGAAGTTGCCTGTGAATGTGGAGTTGGTGGCATATGAAACCCGCATGTGGAGCATTCGTTTCTGTGGGATGCTCTCCAAGCTTCATTTCAGTCCTAGGCACTCAAAGGGCACTAAGCATAGAGTGTGAAAACTGAGTTTCCTTGAGAGCTGCTTGGAAGCCTGATGGTGTGTGAAGTTAGTGAGCCAAATGGAGTTGTTCTCCCACAAGAACCACTCGGCTGATCGTTCTTCAATATGCCCTTCACCAACATGCAGTGTTTCCTTGATTGAATTAGCTCTCACACCAATATTTGCGTCTAGAGCCTTTGCATTGAGGGCTATCTGAAAACGGCTGTGGCGCTGAAGTTGCCTGTGAATGTGGAGTTGGTGGCATGTGAAACCCGCATGTGGAGCATTCGTTTGTGTGGGATGCTGACCAAACTTCATTTCAGTCCTAGGCACTCAAACGGCACTAAGCATAGAGTGTGAAAACTGAGTTTCCTTGAGAGCTGCTTGGAAGCCTGATGGTGTGTGAAGTTAGTGAGCCAAATGGAGTTGTTCTCCCACAAGAACCACTCGGCTGATCCTTCTTCAATATGCCCTTCACCAACATGCAGTGTTTCCTTGATTGAATTAACTCTCACACCAATATTTGCGTCTAGAGCCTTTGCATTGAGGGCTATCTGAAAACGGCTGTGGCGCTGAAGTTGCCTGAGAATGTGGAGTTGGTGGCATGTGAAACCCGCATGTGGAGCATTCGTTTGTGTGGGATGCTCTCCAAGCTTCATTTCAGTCCTAGGCACTCAAACGGCACTAAGCATAGAGTGTGAAAACTGAGTTTCCTTGAGAGCTGCTTGGAAGCCTGATGGTGTGTGAAGTTAGTGAGCCAAATGGAGTTGTTCTCCCACAAGAACCACTCGGCTGATCCTTCTTCAATATGCCCTTCACCAACATGCAGTGTTTCCTTGATTGAATTAGCTCTCACACCAATATTTGCGTCTAGAGCCTTTGCATTGAGGGCTATCTGAAAACGGCTGTGGCGCTGAAGTTGCCTGTGAATGTGGAGTTGGTGGCATGTGAAACCCGCATGTGGAGCATTCGTTTGTGTGGGATGCTCTACCAGGTTCATTTCAGTCCTAGCCATACAAAAGGCACTAAGCATAGAGTGTGAAAACTGAGTTTCTTTGAGAGCTGCTTGGAAGCCTGATGGTGTGTGACGTTAGTGAGCCAAATGGAGTTGTTCTCCCACAAGAACCACTCGGCTGATCCTTCTTCAATATGCCCTTCACCAACATGCAGTGTTTCCTTGATTGAATTAGCTCTCACACCAATATTTGCGTCTAGAGCCTTTGCATTGAGGGCTATCTGAAAACGGCTGTGGCGCTGAAGTTGCCTGAGAATGTGGAGTTGGTGGCATGTGAAACCCGCATGTGGAGCATTCGTTTGTGTGGGATGCTCTACCAGGTTCATTCCTAGATAATGCACTCAAAGGGCACTAAGCATAGAGTGTGAAAACTGAGTTTCCTTGAGAGCTGCTTGGAAGCCTGATGGTGTGTGAAGTTAGTGAGCCAAATGGAGTTGTTCTCCCACAAGAACCACTCGGCTGATCCTTCTTCAATATGCCCTTCACCAACATGCAGTGTTTCCTTGATTGAATTAGCTCTCACGCCAATATTTGCGCCTAGATCCTTTGCATTGAGGGCTATCTGAAAACGGCTGTGGCGCTGAAGTTGCCTGTGAATGTGGAGTTGGTGGCATGTGAAACCCGCATGTGGAGCATTCGTTTGTGTGGGATGCTCTACCAGGTTCATTTCAGTCATAGCCAAAGAAAGGGCACTAAGCATAGAGTGTGAAAACTGAGTTTCCTTGAGAGCTGCTTGGAAGCCTGATGGTGTGTGAAGTTAGTGAGCCAAATGGAGTTGTTCTCCCACAAGAACCACTCGGCTGATCCTTCTTCAATATGCCCTTCACCAACATGCAGTGTTTCCTTGATTGAATTAGCTCTCACACCAATATTTGCGTCTAGAGCCTTTGCATTCAGGGCTATCTGAAAATGGCTGTGGCGCTGAAGTTGCCTGTGAATGTGGAGTTGGTGGCATGTGAAACCCGCATGTGGAGCATTCGTTTGTGTGGGATGCTCTACCAGGTTCATTCCTAGATAATGCACTCAAAGGGCACTAAGCATAGAGTGTGAAAACTGAGTTTCCTTGAGAGCTGCTTGGAAGCCTGATGGTGTGTGACGTTAGTGAGGAGTTGTTCTCCCACAAGAACCACTCGGCTGATCGTTCTTCAATATGCCCTTCACCAACATGCAGTGTTTCCTTGATTGAATTAGCTCCCACACCAATATTTGCGTCTAGAGCCTTTGCTTTGAGGGCTATCTGAAAACGGCTGTGGCGCTGAAGTTGCCTGTGAATGTGGAGTTGGTGGCATGTGAAACCCGCATGTGGAGCATTCGTTTGTGTGGGATGCTGACCAAACTTCATTTCAGTCCTAGGCACTTAAACGGCACTAAGCATAGAGTGTGAAAACTGAGTTTCCTTGAGAGCTGCTTGGAAGCCTGATGGTGTGTGAAGTTAGTGAGCCAAATGGAGTTGTTCTCCCACAAGAACCACTCGGCTGATCCTTCTTCAATATGCCCTTCACCAACATGCAGTGTTTCCTTGATTGAATTAGCTCTCACACCAATATTTGCGTCTAGAGCCTTTGCTTTGAGTGCTATCTGAAAACGGCTGTGGCGCTGAAGTTGCCTGTGAATGTGGAGTTGGTGGCATGTGAAACCCGCATGTGGAGCATTCGTTTATGTGGGATGCCCTCCAAGCTTCATTTCAGTCCTAGGCACTCAAAGGGCACTAAGCATAGAGTGTGAAAACTGAGTTTCCTTGAGAGCTGCTTGGAAGCCTGATGGTGTGTGAAGTTAGTGAGCCAAATGGAGTTGTTCTCCACAAGAACCACTCGGCTGATCCTTCTTCAATATGCCCTTCACCAACATGCAGTGTTTCCTTGATTGAATTAGCTCTCACACCAATATTTGCGTCTAGAGCCTTTGCATTCAGGGCTATCTGAAAACGGCTGTGGCGCTGAATTTGCCTGTGAATGTGGAGTTGGTGGCATGTGAAACCCGCATGTGGAGCATTCGTTTGTGTGGGATGCTCTACCAGGTTCATTTCAGTCATAGCCAAAGAAAGGGCACTAAGCATAGAGTGTGAAAACTGAGTTTCCTTGAGAGCTGCTTGGAAGCCTGATGGTGTGTGAAGTTAGTGAGCCAAATGGAGTTGTTCTCCCACAAGAACCACTCGGCTGATCCTTCTTCAATATGCCCTTCACCAACATGCAGTGTTTCCTTGATTGAATTAGCTCTCACGCCAATATTTGCGCCTAGAGCCTTTGCATTGAGGGCTATCTGAAAACGGCTGTGGCGCTGAAGTTGCCTGTGAATGTGGAGTTGGTGGCATGTGAAACCCGCATGTGGAGCATTCGTTTGTGTGGGATGCTCTACCAGGTTCATTTCAGTCATAGCCAAAGAAAGGGCACTAAGCATAGAGTGTGAAAACTGAGTTTCCTTGAGAGCTGCTTGGAAGCCTGATGGTGTGTGAAGTTAGTGAGCCAAATGAGTTGTTCTCCCACAAGAACCACTCGTCTGATCCTTCTTCAATATGCCCTTCACCAACATGCAGTGTTTCCTTGATTGAATTAGCTCTCACACCAATATTTGCGTCTAGAGCCTTTGCTTTGAGGGCTATCTGAAAACGGCTGTGGCGCTGAAGTTGCCTGTGAATGTGGAGTTGGTGGCATGTGAAACCCGCATGTGGAGCATTCGTTTGTGTGGGATGCTCTACCAGGTTCATTCCTAGATAATGCACTCAAAGGGCACTAAGCATAGAGTGTGAAAACTGAGTTTCCTTGAGAGCTGCTTGGAAGCCTGATGGTGTGTGACGTTAGTGAGCCAAATGGAGTTGTTCTCCACAAGAACCACTCGGCTGATCCTTCTTCAATATGCCCTTCACCAACATGCAGTGTTTCCTTGATTGAATTAGCTCTCACACCAATATTTGCGTCTAGAGCCTTTGCTTTGAGTGCTATCTGAAAACGGCTGTGGCGCTGAAGTTGCCTGTGAATGTGGAGTTGGTGCATGTGAAACCCGCATGTGGAGCATTCGTTTATGTGGGATCCTCTCCAAGCTTCATTTCAGTCCTAGGCACTCAAAGGGCACTAAGCATAGAGTGTGAAAACTGAGTTTCCTTGAGAGCTGCTTGGAAGCCTGATGGTGTGTGAAGTTAGTGAGCCAAATGGAGTTGTTCTCCCACAAGAACCACTCGGCTGATCCTTCTTCAATATGCCCTTCACCAACATGCAGTGTTTCCTTGATTGAATTAGCTCTCACACCAATATTTGCGTCTAGAGCCTTTGCTTTGAGGGCTATCTGAAAACGGCTGTGGCGCTGAATTTGCCTGTGAATGTGGAGTTGGTGGCATGTGAAACCCGCATGTGGAGCATTCGTTTGTGTGGGATGCTCTACCAGGTTCATTCCTAGATAATGCACTCAAAGGGCACTAAGCATAGAGTGTGAAAACTGAGTTTCCTTGAGAGCTGCTTGGAAGCCTGATGGTGTGTGATGTTAGTGAGCCAAATGGAGTTGTTCTCCCACAAGAACCACTCGGCTGATCATTCTTCAATATGCCCTTCACCAACATGCAGTGTTTCCTTGATTGAATTAGCTCTCACACCAATATTTGCGTCTAGAGCCTTTGCTTTGAGGGCTATCTGAAAACGGCTGTGGCGCTGAAGTTGCCTGTGAATGTGGAGTTGGTGGCATGTGAAACCCGCATGTGGAGCATTCGTTTGTGTGGGATGCTCTACCAGGTTCATTTCAGTCCTAGCCAAAGAAAGGGCACTAAGCATAGAGTGTGAAAACTGAGTTTCCTTGAGAGCTGCTTGGAAGCCTGATGGTGTGTGAAGTTAGTGAGCCAAATGGAGTTGTTCTCCCACAAGAACCACTCGGCTGATCGTTCTTCAATATGCCCTTCACCAACATGCAGTGTTTCCTTGATTGAATTAGCTCTCACACCAATATTGCGTCTAGAGCCTTTGCATTGAGGGCTATCTGAAAACGGCTGTGGCGCTGAAGTTGCCTGTGAATGTGGAGTTGGTGGCATGTGAAACCCGCATGTGGAGCATTCGTTTGTGTGGGATGCTGACCAAACTTCATTTCAGTCCTAGGCACTCAAACGGCACTAAGCATAGAGTGTGAAAACTGAGTTTCCTTGAGAGCTGCTTGGAAGCCTGATGGTGTGTGAAGTTAGTGAGCCAAATGGAGTTGTTCTCCCACAAGAACCACTCGGCTGATCCTTCTTCAATATGCCCTTCACCAACATGCAGTGTTTCCTTGATTGAATTAACTCTCACACCAATATTTGCGTCTAGAGCCTTTGCATTGAGGGCTATCTGAAAACGGCTGTGGCGCTGAAGTTGCCTGAGAATGTGGAGTTGGTGGCATGTGAAACCCGCATGTGGAGCATTCGTTTGTGTGGGATGCTCTCCAAGCTTCATTTCAGTCCTAGGCACTCAAAGGGCACTAAGCATAGAGTGTGAAAACTGAGTTTCCTTGAGAGCTGCTTGGAAGCCTGATGGTGTGTGAAGTTAGTGAGCCAAATGGAGTTGTTCTCCCACAAGAACCACTCGGCTGATCCTTCTTCAATATGCCCTTCACCAACATGCAGTGTTTCCTTGATTGAATTAGCTCTCACACCAATATTTGCGTCTAGAGCCTTTGCATTCAGGGCTATCTGAAAACGGCTGTGGCGCTGAAGTTGCCTGTGAATGTGGAGTTGGTGGCATGTGAAACCCGCATGTGGAGCATTCGTTTGTGTGGGATGCTCTACCAGGTTCATTTCAGTCTAGCCATACAAAAGGCACTAAGCATAGAGTGTGAAAACTGAGTTTCTTTGAGAGCTGCTTGGAAGCCTGATGGTGTGTGACGTTAGTGAGCCAAATGGAGTTGTTCTCCCACAAGAACCACTCGGCTGATCCTTCTTCAATATGCCCTTCACCAACATGCAGTGTTTCCTTGATTGAATTAGCTCTCACACCAATATTTGCGTCTAGAGCCTTTGCATTGAGGGCTATCTGAAAACGGCTGTGGCGCTGAAGTTGCCTGAGAATGTGGAGTTGGTGGCATGTGAAACCCGCATGTGGAGCAAGCATTCGTTTGTGTGGATGCTCTACCAGGTTCATTCCTAGATAATGCACTCAAAGGGCACTAAGCATAGAGTGTGAAAACTGAGTTTCCTTGAGAGCTGCTTGGAAGCCTGATGGTGTGTGAAGTTAGTGAGCCAAATGGAGTTGTTCTCCCACAAGAACCACTCGGCTGATCCTTCTTCAATATGCCCTTCACCAACATGCAGTGTTTCCTGATTGAATTAGCTCTCACGCCAATATTTGCGCCTAGATCCTTTGCATTGAGGGCTATCTGAAAACGGCTGTGGCGCTGAAGTTGCCTGTGAATGTGGAGTTGGTGGCATGTGAAACCCGCATGTGGAGCATTCGTTTGTGTGGGATGCTCTACCAGGTTCATTTCAGTCATAGCCAAAGAAAGGGCACTAAGCATAGAGTGTGAAAACTGAGTTTCCTTGAGAGCTGCTTGGAAGCCTGATGGTGTGTGAAGTTAGTGAGCCAAATGGAGTTGTTCTCCCACAAGAACCACTCGGCTGATCCTTCTTCAATATGCCCTTCACCAACATGCAGTGTTTCCTTGATTGAATTAGCTCTCACACCAATATTTGCGTCTAGAGCCTTTGCATTCAGGGCTATCTGAAAATGGCTGTGGCGCTGAAGTTGCCTGTGAATGTGGAGTTGGTGGCATGTGAAACCCGCATGTGGAGCATTCGTTTGAGTGGGATGCTCTACCAGGTTCATTCCTAGATAATGCACTCAAAGGGCACTAAGCATAGAGTGTGAAAACTGAGTTTCCTTGAGAGCTGCTTGGAAGCCTGATGGTGTGTGACGTTAGTGAGCCAAATGGAGTTGTTCTCCCACAAGAACCACTCGGCTGATCGTTCTTCAATATGCCCTTCACCAACATGCAGTGTTTCCTTGATTGAATTAGCTCCCACACCAATATTTGCGTCTAGAGCCTTTGCTTTGAGGGCTATCTGAAAACGGCTGTGGCGCTGAAGTTGCTGTGAATGTGGAGTTGGTGGCATGTGAAACCCGCATGTGGAGCATTCGTTTGTGTGGGATGCTGACCAAACTTCATTTCAGTCCTAGGCACTTAAACGGCACTAAGCATAGAGTGTGAAAACTGAGTTTCCTTGAGAGCTGCTTGGAAGCCTGATGGTGTGTGAAGTTAGTGAGCCAAATGGAGTTGTTCTCCCACAAGAACCACTCGGCTGATCCTTCTTCAATATGCCCTTCACCAACATGCAGTGTTTCCTTGATTGAATTAGCTCTCACACCAATATTTGCGTCTAGAGCCTTTGCTTTGAGTGCTATCTGAAAACGGCTGTGGCGCTGAAGTTGCCTGTGAATGTGGAGTTGGTGGCATGTGAAACCCGCATGTGAGCATTCGTTTATGTGGGATGCCCTCCAAGCTTCATTTCAGTCCTAGGCACTCAAAGGGCACTAAGCATAGAGTGTGAAAACTGAGTTTCCTTGAGAGCTGCTTGGAAGCCTGATGGTGTGTGAAGTTAGTGAGCCAAATGGAGTTGTTCTCCCACAAGAACCACTCGGCTGATCCTTCTTCAATATGCCCTTCACCAACATGCAGTGTTTCCTTGATTGAATTAGCTCTCACACCAATATTTGCGTCTAGAGCCTTTGCATTCAGGGCTATCTGAAAACGGCTGTGGCGCTGAATTTGCCTGTGAATGTGGAGTTGGTGGCATGTGAAACCCGCATGTGGAGCATTCGTTTGTGTGGGATGCTCTACCAGGTTCATTTCAGTCATAGCCAAAGAAAGGGCACTAAGCATAGAGTGTGAAAACTGAGTTTCCTTGAGAGCTGCTTGGAAGCCTGATGGTGTGTGAAGTTAGTGAGCCAAATGGAGTTGTTCTCCACAAGAACCACTCGGCTGATCCTTCTTCAATATGCCCTTCACCAACATGCAGTGTTTCCTTGATTGAATTAGCTCTCACGCCAATATTTGCGCCTAGAGCCTTTGCATTGAGGGCTATCTGAAAACGGCTGTGGCGCTGAAGTTGCCTGTGAATGTGGAGTTGGTGGCATGTGAAACCCGCATGTGGAGCATTCGTTTGTGTGGGATGCTCTACCAGGTTCATTTCAGTCATAGCCAAAGAAAGGGCACTAAGCATAGAGTGTGAAAACTGAGTTTCCTTGAGAGCTGCTTGGAAGCCTGATGGTGTGTGAAGTTAGTGAGCCAAATGGAGTTGTTCTCCCACAAGAACCACTCGTCTGATCCTTCTTCAATATGCCCTTCACCAACATGCAGTGTTTCCTTGATTGAATTAGCTCTCACACCAATATTTGCGTCTAGAGCCTTTGCTTTGAGGGCTATCTGAAAACGGCTGTGGCGCTGAAGTTGCCTGTGAATGTGGAGTTGGTGGCATGTGAAACCCGCATGTGGAGCATTCGTTTGTGTGGGATGCTCTACCAGGTTCATTCCTAGATAATGCACTCAAAGGGCACTAAGCATAGAGTGTGAAAACTGAGTTTCCTTGAGAGCTGCTTGGAAGCCTGATGGTGTGTGACGTTAGTGAGCCAAATGGAGTTGTTCTCCCACAAGAACCACTCGGCTGATCCTTCTTCAATATGCCCTTCACCAACATGCAGTGTTTCCTTGATTGAATTAGCTCTCACACCAATATTTGCGTCTAGAGCCTTTGCTTTGAGTGCTATCTGAAAACGGCTGTGGTGCTGAAGTTGCCTGTGAATGTGGAGTTGGTGGCATGTGAAACCCGCATGTGGAGCATTCGTTTATGTGGGATCCTCTCCAAGCTTCATTTCAGTCCTAGGCACTCAAAGGGCACTAAGCATAGAGTGTGAAAACTGAGTTTCCTTGAGAGCTGCTTGGAAGCCTGATGGTGTGTGAAGTTAGTGAGCCAAATGGAGTTGTTCTCCCACAAGAACCACTCGGCTGATCCTTCTTCAATATGCCCTTCACCAACATGCAGTGTTTCCTTGATTGAATTAGCTCTCACACCAATATTTGCGTCTAGAGCCTTTGCTTTGAGGGCTATCTGAAAACGGCTGTGGCGCTGAATTTGCCTGTGAATGTGGAGTTGGTGGCATGTGAAACCCGCATGTGGAGCATTCGTTTGTGTGGGATGCTCTACCAGGTTCATTCCTAGATAATGCACTCAAAGGGCACTAAGCATAGAGTGTGAAAACTGAGTTCCTTGAGAGCTGCTTGGAAGCCTGATGGTGTGTGATGTTAGTGAGCCAAATGGAGTTGTTCTCCCACAAGAACCACTCGGCTGATCATTCTTCAATATGCCCTTCACCACATGCAGTGTTTCCTTGATTGAATTAGCTCTCACACCAATATTTGCGTCTAGAGCCTTTGCTTTGAGGGCTATCTGAAAACGGCTGTGGCGCTGAAGTTGCCTGTGAATGTGGAGTTGGTATGGTGGCATGTGAAACCCGCATGTGGAGCATTCGTTTGTGTGGGATGCTCTACCAGGTTCATTTCAGTCCTAGCCAAAGAAAGGGCACTAAGCATAGAGTGTGAAAACTGAGTTTCCTTGAGAGCTGCTTGAAGCCTGATGGTGTGTGAAGTTAGTGAGCCAATGGAGTTTGTTCTCCCACAAGAACCACTCGGCTGATCCTTCTTCAATATGCCCTTCACCAACATGCAGTGTTTTCCTTGATTGAATTAGCTCTCACACCAATATTTGCGTCTAGAGCCTTTGCATTCAGGGCTATCTGAAAACGGCTATGGCGCTGAAGTTGCCTGTGAATGTGGAGTTGGTGGCATGTGAAACCCGCATGTGGAGCATTCGTTTGTGTGGGATGCTCTACCAGGTTCATTCCTAGATAATGCACTCAAAGGGCACTAAGCATAGAGTGTGAAAACTGAGTTTCCTTGAGAGCTGCTTGGAAGCCTGATGGTGTGTGACGTTAGTGAGCCAAATGGAGTTGTTCTCCCACAAGAACCACTCGGCTGATCCTTCTTCAATATGCCCTTCACCAACATGCAGTGTTTCCTTGATTGAATTAGCTCTCACACCAATATTTGCGTCTAGGAGGCCTTT